>NC_136057.1:1727110598-1727393098 GCF_964261635.1 Lissotriton helveticus
TAGCACTGGTGGCTCCCTGTACAACAATGTTTGTTGGTGCCCCCATTGACCACCTCCACCACGGATTCCCTCACTACCACCCTTTAATAGTGCCCTCAAGTCTCCATAACCGCACTTTCTCTCATATGCATTTTAATTTGATTTACAGCGTCACTCATAACAGTGTAGGGTGTCAGAGCCCATTACATCACACACATTACACAGAGACAATCAATTATGCATGTGTAAATCACTGTATAGGAAATGTTACACAAGACTAAGGACTACAATGTGTAGGAGTCACATGACAACCATACTTTTAGGCAGTATAGTTTAAAAGTGATTGATCTAGAGAAACACAAACTCAGAGTTTAAATCATAATACCTTGGTTGGTGGTTCTCTTTAATAATCAGAATTTATTTCTATCCAAATAAACACTTTTTGCAATGTTAGGATAATCAAAGACTGGGGGAAACCATAAGACTCAAATTTATACCTTACAGTTTGCATGCAGCTCTTAGATGACAGCTAATAGCTCACTGTTCTGTTAGGATTTTAACTTATAAACTGCAAGTAACAAAAGGATCTCTCTTTCAAAAGCAGTAACCCACTGACCCCTTTACATATTGTGCGCCGCTTTGTGATCTGCATGGTACATGTTTTGCAGCAAGCACATTAACCCTCTGGGCTACCTTCCTATGAGCCAAAACTTCCACTAGACAAAACTCTGACCTCTCTCTATGAAGAACATTAATCACCGGAGTTAACATGACATTTTTATTGTTACTGACTGCCCCCACCCAAAGTCAGCTCTAGAGCCAGCCCTTCTCTAGGGTCCTGTGACCTCAGTGTTAGAGTCACTGCCTCTATAGGGTGTGCTGCTTCATAGGTCTAGCTGCAAGACTGGAGGTGAACTTCACTAAAGTGCTACCGGGGCGGCTGACGTTGAACCCACCCCTATTTAAGCAGCTGCACTGCTGCCAACAGGTCTCTTTATCCTGTTTGTGGCAAGGCGCTGTCGCTTCCACCTTCTGTCGGACGCCTCATCATCGCCCATGTTCGGAACCAGAGGTTGTGGGCCCACTCCCCTCCCATTGCCTCTCCGGGAGCCACGCGGTTTTGAGTTTTTACTTGCCTGGCAGGCCCGGGAACTTTAGGACTCTTTGAGGCAGCTCTGGAGAGCGCAGGGGGCCTTCACAGGTAAAAGTTGGCCGCGGCGGTGATCGTACCCTTGTAGCCTCGGGTGGTTTTGTTTGGTAGGAGTATAAGCGGACCTGCGCTGGTAATCGTCTGGGGCCTTGTTGTTTTTAGTTTTTAGGTCTCGGCCTAGCGTACACTGCACAGCAGTGTCGCGCATCCGAGATTTCACGTTTTTCCTAGAGTGGGGCTTGAACCCTCCCCTCTTCTCCATTGGCTGGCTTCCTAAACGGAGGCCAGCCATTGGAGGAAAGGGCCGTCACTCCGTTCAAGCCCCGTCTTTTTGGGATAGAGGGGTGTGTTTTTGCTGTTCTTTCTCTCCCTGACGTCATCGGGAGAGAGCAGCCCCTCATCACGCTGCCTGCACGCCCAAGTCAGCTCTCTGATTGGTGTTCCTTATTAACCAATCAGAGGGCCGACTTGGGCATGCAGGCCGCGTGAGCAGACACATCGCGTCCTCTCCCCCCAATTCATTCCCTCGATCTTCTCCCTTGAAATTATGCATTTGTGGGCAAGGGATAAACTGTGCAGTGTTGGGGAGTTGCGAGGGGGCAAAGTATTATGCATGGGAATTGTTTATGGAAGGGTTTTGTAGCGCTACACATAGAATGAGTGGGCGTGGAGTCCGAGGCACTGTGCCATTCACTCAAAAGTCGTGGTCCGTGTCCCAGCCCCCTCGCCCCTCACTGTGTGACTAATCGCCAACTGCTGTGTGCTCTGTTAAACATGCACTCACAACGTGCAGCACTAGGCCTACCCCACTCCCCTCTGCCTCTGTCTGCCCCCTTCGGCACCCCCCAAAGTGCCTCGGTAACCATGACCAGAAGACAGGCGCTGTGGTTCCCAGGCGGCCCGTGCGCTCCATTTTGACTCATCCAGCCTCCAGCGACCTGTTTTATTTAATTCAGCGACGCGTTTTTCTCCCCACGTCGTGTTTTGTTGTCTATAAAGCCACAGACTGCCCGTGGGAGGTGGGGGAAGACCAGGGCCCGAATGTCACGGCCGGTTACACTTCCAGGAAATGTAACCGCAAGAATTTGGCTGTCCCGCCACGGCTCTGACAGCCCGTCCGTGGTCAGCCCGGCAGTTCACGCTCACCCCTCAGCTGGGAGGGCATTCATGCTTTCATAGGTAGTCTGGGAGCACAAGCACACACCTTAAACCCGCAAATCCATTCTCATTGTGCACAGTGTGTGTGAAATAGCCCTTTACGGTACACAGCTACTTTTAATGAAGCTCCCCGGCGTTTGTTTTTATAAAGGCTAGTGTCTTGCAATAGGCAGAACGGTATCATTTCCTGCCGCCGCCGGAAGTCGTCGAGAAGCTGCTGAGTCCTGCGGTGAGTGCTTTCTTTTCTTGCCTATCTTCCCTGATGTTCTTGCCCCCCTCGCTGGTTGTGCTTGCTCTCCTGCCCCCCCTCGTTGCTTGTGCTTGCTCTCCTGCACCCCCTCGTTGCTTGTGCTTGCTCTCCTGCCCCCTCGTTGCTTGTGCTTGTTCTCCTGCCCCCCCTCGCTTGTTGTGCTTGTTCTCCTGCCCCCCCCTCGTTGGTTGTGCTTGCTCTCCTGCCCCCCCTCGCTGGTTGTGCTTGCTCTCCTGCCCCCCCTCGCTTGTTGTGCTTGCTCTCCTGCCCCCCCTCGTTGGTTGTGCTTGCTCTCCTGCCCCCCCCTCGCTTGTTGGGCTTGCTCTCCTGCCTCACCTCGCTTGTTGTGCTTGCTCTCCTGCCCCCCCCTCGCTGGTTATGCTTGCTCTCCTGCCCCCCCTCACTTGTTGTGCTTGCTCTCCTTCCCCCCCTTGTTGGTTGTGCTTGCTCTCCTGCCCCCTAGTTGGTTGTGCTTGCTGTCCTGCCCCCTTGTTCGTTGTGCTTGCTCTCCTGCCCTGCTATTGGCATTGTAAATGACAATGCCATTTATGTATGTTTTAAAAACAAAAACATAAATAAAAATAATGTCATGAGCAATGCCAATAGCTCTAACTTTAAGAATGCCGAGACCATTGCATTGTAAATGCTAGTTTTAGACGCAGCCAGCAAATCTTTCTGTTACTGGGGCTCGAGTGTAGCCTGGGTAATTTTGAGGAAAGAAACTGGGGAGTTTTTCAGGTTTGCTATGATGAGCTTAAGAGGGCCTGGGGTGGTGATTGCATCTGGGGGCTTATTTTATGTGGTTTGATTTAGGTTTGTACAACTAGCCGGCAGTGTTGCTGTTTCTGGGGCTGAAGTTGTAGAGGGGCACCAAGCAGTGCCTATTTGAGTGCTGGGGTCACATCATTGATATTGTTATATTGTTATATTGTTGGCAGCTAGACTGTTTGGAAGGTATTAGCTGTGAGCATTAAGAAGGGTATCATAATTTTCAGGTTTGCCTTGGGGGTGCAGGAATTTGGAAGTGTTGTTCTGCTGGGGAGTGTAGTTGTTTAACAGCGGCAGATTGCTCCAATGCTACACAGATTAGTTCGCATAGCTGAGTGTTGTGAATCTTTTACAAGCATGCCGGGGGGACTAAACAAGGGTGCCAATACGACATGCCCGGTTAGCAGGATGTTAGAGATGATGCTCAGGATGGAGCGCAAGATGGAGGCGATGGACGAGTGGCTAGCTTGCTTCAGGCAAGGGACCCGCAGGGAGGGCAGCCAGTGGAGCCAGCAGTGCTAGACAGGCCTCGAAGGTCAGGTGTAGCACCCTGGGCAGCATTTCCTCCAGTCAGGAGGCATGGCAGCTGGCAGGATGGCATAAGGAGGTGAAGTTCCCAGGCCGCACCTGAGTCTGTGCCAGTTGGTGGTATAAATGTTGGTTCAGGCAGTGCTCCTGCAGAGATGGTGCCCGCAGATAGAACCAGTAATTTGGAAAGACAGGTTGATCCCCCTACGATAGTGGTGTCACCAGGAAACTGCAGCGTCATGCAGACTGGGCATGCTAGCAGGGCAGCTCCATTGGGTTTGGTTGGCCAGTCAGTTTTGGTGGCAAGTTTGGCCAGTGTATTGCCTTAGCTTTCAAGGGCGGGTGTGTGGTCTGCACTGGTGTTGGGGGGTGCATTGGCAGGGGTGGCAGAGGCCGACCATGTTGAAAGGGCAAAAAGGTTGGTGGCACATGTGGAGGGCATTGGTGGGCTGCCAGGTGTACAAAGGCAGGAAGGTGTAGCAGTTGAGCCAGCAGTACAGGGACCTGTGGTTGCCGGGACCTCGCAAGCTGGTAGTGGCCCTCAGACAGTGCCAGCAGCATCCAGGCCTCTACCTCCTCTTAAGAAAAGCACACCATCAGGTATGTAACAGCCATTGCGGAGCATGGTTCTGGGGGACGTGCGCTCACGCCTGGTCAGTTCGGCAGGCACATGCATCCTGACATTGAAGAAAAATTTGGAAAGGTGCTTATGTTGATATTTGCAAGTTGATTGTAAATATTCCTAACAGGGAGGAAGCCAAATGGTCAAGGAGTGCTCATATTCCAGGGAATGCGGGCATTGGCCATACAAGAAGAGAGTGGCGGAGTCCATCATGAATTGGGTCGGAGGTTTCACCGTTTTTCAGGCAATCATGGCGGAGAAGTTCCCAACGTTGGGAGGCCAGTTGGTGTGTTATCAAAATAGGACAGCTTGTGCGCATGACGAGTTTGGAGGCACGGCCTGGAGGGAATATGACAAAGAATTCAGGTGTATCAAGGCTACTAGACCCACTCTGGGATGGGACTAGATAGATGTGAGCGAATGGTTGCGTTTCATGTATTCACAGAGGGGGATGGCCGGAGCCAAGTCAGCCCTTTTGGGTGGGCACTGGAGCAAACAGTAATTCAGGGGGCGGGGCAAGGAAAGGGGCCTGCTGGGATTTCAATAAGAAGTCTTGCGCCAGACCCCCAGGAATGTGAAAGTTCAAGCACTGTTCTTTCTGAAGCCTATCTTCACACCCAGAGTCCAAGTGTTTCAGGAAAACAAAAGACAGGGGCCCCATAAAACCTGATTTAGGTCCCGACTATGGGTAAGGCTCCCCTCCCGGGTCAACTGGCAGGCAATGGTGTCATGGTTGAATATCTACAGCAACACAACAGCAGCACAGTCTTTGTATGAGGGATTTAAGAACGGTTTCAGGATTCCAGCTGCAAGTTGTGTGGATGTGGCCTATTGCAGAAACCAGCAGTCTTTAAGGGCCAACCCTACCATCCCCGGAAATAAGATTATGAAAGAGAAGAAATAAGGGAGGGTGGTAGGTCCCTTTGAACCCTTACCTTTTGAGAATTTTGTGTGTTCACCTTTAGGCATCATTCCCCAAAAAGACCCTGGGGAGTTCCGTCTTATTCACAACCTTTCAGCACCAAAATGGCAGTCAGTTAACGAGGCTATCGATGGGGCATTGT
The DNA here is from genome assembly GCF_964261635.1 of Lissotriton helveticus. NCBI lineage: Eukaryota > Metazoa > Chordata > Amphibia > Caudata > Salamandridae > Lissotriton > Lissotriton helveticus. The sequence continues at coordinate 1,727,116,118 of NC_136057.1, forward strand.
GTTCCGTTAAGTATGCCTCACTTGATCACGCATCGCAATGCTGCCGGAGCTGGGACCTGGCACTTTGTTGGCAAAAGCTGACATAGAATCAGCTTTTCAGCTGTTACCGGATCAAACGGATGTTTTTCATCTGTTGGGTTTTCAGTTTGAGGGTGCATTCTATTTTGACAAATGTATGCCCATGGGCTACTCAGTCTCCTGTGCTTACTTTGAGAGGTTTAGTACCTTTTTAGGTTTCGCCTGGCGTCCACTGCGCAGCAGTGTTCGCACAGGCGAAATCTTATGTTTTGCAGTAAGGGGCTTTGTCCCGCCTGTCTCTTCCTTTGGCTAGCTCCATAAATGGAGGCTAGCCATTGGAAGAGAGATGCGTCAGTCATTGTGGGAGCAGATTCGTGGGCGTTCCGGTGATTTTTTCGCTCTCAGCCTCTTTTCGTGCGTCATGCGGTGGTGGGCGGTTGTTTTTTTTTGTTGTCTCGGCATGTTTTGGTCATTTCCAACGTGTGCTTTGCAGGGGTGGGCTGCACGATTTTACTTTCCTTGATTTGGTAGCAGGTTAGCGGCATTTTGTACTACTTTTTTTTATCCCGTTCCCGTCTCCCTCCCGCTGTCCGTGTGCCCGTTCCCGTCCCCCCTCCCGCTGTCCGTGTGCCCGTTCCGGCCCCCCCTCCCGCTGTCCATGTGCCCGTTCGACTCCGTGGCCCATCTCTCGCTAGACTTTCACCCAAAGTGTCTCCATGTCTGCAGCAGGCCTGGGTGAAGGGACTCCAGGCAAAGTACACGCAGGAGTGTTTTGGAATAACTGGCAGGGGCGTAGCTTGGTAAGTAAGATTAGGGTGATGGGGTGGATTTCAGATTTTCAAAGCAGAGGGAGAGTGTGCTTTTGTGTTTTTGTAACAATTCCTTGTAAAAGCCGACATTCACCTAAGCATACTAGACTGAAAGACCCTCCTCCCGCTGTCCGTGTGCCCCTTCCCGCCCTCCCTCTGTCCGTGTGCCCGTTAACCCGCCCCCCTCCCGCTGTCCGTGTGCCCGTTCCCGCCACCCCTCGCGCTGTCCGTGTGCCCGTTCCCACCCCCCTCCCGCTGTCCATGTACCCGTTCGACTCCGTGGCCCGTATCTCGCTAGACTTTCACCCAAAGTGTCTCCATGGCTACAGCAGACAGGGGTGAAAGGACTCCAAGCAAAGTACACGCATGAGTGTTTTGGAATAACTGGCAGGGGCGTAGCTTGGTAAGTAAGATTAGGGTGATGGGGGTGGGTTTCAGATTTTCAAAGCAGAGGGAGAGTGTGCTTTTGTGTTTTTGTAACAATTCCTTGTAAAAGCCGACATTCACCTAAGCATACCAGACTGAAAACCTCTGTTCCCAACCATTTTCAAGAAAATGTATTTATTAGGGGTGTAACTCTCCCAACTCCCCGAAGCTACGCCCCTGCTAACTTGCGACGTTAACATAAGAGATAAAGTTTTGAAGAAGAATATGTTAATACACAAGTGAACGTAAATGACCAGCATCAAGGCTTGTTTCTTTAGGATGTAACTTTGTTCGCTGTGCCACTTTTGCAGGTATAGGAGTGACCAGCACCTTTGTGAGGAGATAATGGGGCAGCACTTACAAAACATATCTTAAGCGTGAACAACATCGAGGCCACGGGTGGAAACACACTCACTCACTCTCACACACAAACTCTCACACACACTCACTTGTTTTTGCAGCGAGATTGCTGACGTTTCTTTTATTTGCAATGTCAAGATTAGGGAGAGCTCCCCCAGGGCCTGGGCGCATGACGACTTCTCCACGAATTGTTCTGTGGAAGAGACACAAGGGGGCGCTGTGTTTGCTTCCCTGCCCCATGGCTGTGCTTGCTTCCCTGTCCCATGGCTGTGCTTGCTTCCCTGCCCCCTGGCTGTGCTTGCTTCCCTGCCCCCTCGCTGCGCTTGCTTCCCTGCCCCCTCGCTGTGCTTGCTTCCCTGCCCCCTCGCTGTGCTTGCTTCCCTGCCCCCTCACTGTGCTTGCTTCCCTGCCCCCTCACTGTGCTTGCTTCCCTGCCCCCTCGCTGTGCTTGCTTTCCTGCCCCCTCGCTGTGCTTGCTCTCCTAGGTGTGTGTGTGGCTCTGGGTGTGTGGGTGTGTGTGGCTCTGGGTGAGTGGGTGTGTGTGGCTCTGGGTGTGTGGGTGTGTGTGGCTCTGGGTCTGTGTGTGTGGCTCTGGGTGTGTGTGTGTGGCTCTGGGTGTGTGGGTGTGTGTGGCTCTGGGTGTGTGGGTGTGTGTGTGTGGCTCTGGGTGTGTGGGTGTGTGTGTGGCTCTGGGTGTGTGTGTGTGTGTTTGTGTGGCTCTGGGTGTGTGTGTGTGTGGCTTTGGGTGTGTGTGTGTGTGTGGCTCTGGCTGTGTGTGTGTGTGTGTGTGTGTGTGGCTCTGGGTGTGTGTGTGTGGCTCTGGGTGTGTGTGTGTGTGTGGCTCTGGGTGTATGTGTGTGGCTCTGGGTGTATGTGTGTGGCTGGCTCTGGGTGTGTGTGTGTGGTAGTAATTGCTGTCTGCTGAGCTCATCCAGTAGGGTACGATAGGTCTTACATTTGCGAGAGATTAAACTGTTGGCAATGTAAATTACAATGCCATTTATTTATCTGTTTTCAAAACCAACACATAAATACAAATGTTGTCATTTACAATGACAATAGCTCTAACTTTTGCAAAGGCGAAACCGTTGCATTGTAAATGCTTGTTAGAATGGGCATTTAGAAAGACCGTTGGGCATTTCATTATTTGGATGTCTTCCTCTTCTTGGGAGCTCCTGGCACAGATGACAGTGGGAGGGCTTTGCAGTGCTTCTGGGAATTGATGGGGGGTTTTGGGGTGCCACTGGCACAAGCAAAAACATGTAGACCAACAACCACAATAGAATTCCTGGGCATAGAATTTGATTCTAAGGCAGGGGTATCCAGGTTCCCACAAGAGAAGGTAAGAGGTTTCTCAAAGACACTGGAAGAATGCCTGAGGGCTCACAAGGTGACGTTGCATCAGCCGCAGGTGGTGGTGGGACAGCTGGATTTTGCACTCCGCATTACACCCATTGGCTGCCCATTTTCTAAGTCTATTGTGCAGGCCATGTTGAGTCTTAAGTCAAAGCATCATCATATGAGGCTGACAAGTGAGGTCTGCCGAGACATGAGAATATGTGGGGCATTTTTTAGGGACTTTAATGGGACAGTGGTATGGCAAAGCCCTGCCAAGACTAATGAAGAGTTGGGTCTATTCACGGATGCCACGGGCAGCAAAGGCTTTGGGGCCATTCTGGGACCAGACTGGGGCGCGAAAAAATGGATAGTTGAATGGTTTGAGTCTGGTCTGGTAGCGAACATTGGTTTCCTTAAGCTTTTTCCCATATTTGTTGCACTAACAATGTGGCCAGAACAGTTTCACAACAAGTCAGTGGTATTCTGGTCAAGAAACATGACGGTGGTGGAGTGCATTAATCAACTGGATGCCAGGTGTAAAATGATCTTGCAATTACTGAAAGAGGTTGTATTGATATACCTGAGATTGAATGTTAAGCTCAAATAAAAACATGTGCCTGGTGTACTGAACAATTCAGCAGATGCTTTTTCTCATTTCAAGACACAGGCATTCTGGTATTACCACCCGGAAGCAGCGGAGCTCCCCTCTCCATTCCCGAAACATCTACTGCAGCTTGGTGCCCCAGTTTACCAGACCTCGTTTCGGCCAGCTTAGTGCTCAGGACAAGGCGCATATAGCAGGTTTCAGGAAGTACAAGGGACGGGAGTTGGTCTCCCAGGAGTCAGTAATTTTATTCTCTGGGTACCTGAGAGGGAACAGAGACACTTTTCCTATGTCAAACACCATATTGGTGCAAGTTAATTTTTTGCAAAAATGCTGGGGAACACAGATGAGACAAAAACATTCCTGGTGCAAAGCGGCTGACAGCATTCGGAAGGGTGTAGATCGGACTGCAGGTACCCCATAGACACAGCAAAATTGGCAAAGATCATGCCCTCTCTTGGTGTGGTATGTAGATCATTGGATGAAGTTTGCCTTTTTAGGGCGGCATTCTTCCTGGCGTTTTATGGGGCATTAAAAGTGAGTGCTTTGGTGGCACAGAACAAAAAGGATTGGAAGGGTGGCCTAGATCGTGTGGACATACAATGGCCAAATAGCTCCATAGCGATCACCATTACCCATTCTAAGGCTGACCAAGTGGGTAGGGGGGACCACATGCTGCTACACCAAGCCCCGGGGAGCACCTGTTGTCTGCTGGGGAATCTGGAACCTTTTTTTGGCTCACCGGGTACAGGGTGCTGGATGCCCTCTGTTGTTACTTCAAGATGTGACACCACTCACAAGGTTGAAATTCACCAGGGTACTCAAGAGAGCTTTGGGGGGTGCAGTCCTGCTGAATATGGTTCCCATTAATTTCTTATTGGCGCAGCAACCACTGTCGTAAGTATGGGGTTGGTGGGACAGCCAATTCAAAGGAAAGGCCGGTGAAAGTGTGATTGCTACAAGCTCTATGTGAGATTGAACATGTTGTGAGTACAACCTCGTTTGTATTAGTGCCTTACCTTATTCTCCTATCAATGAAGGTCGTATAGAGGTTAGGGGGACCCAGCCGCTGGATGCCTCATTGCCTCTGGTCTACGCTGGAGCAAGAGACGTTACAGATGTGCTGGTGTTGGGGCATTCCTATGTGAGGCATGCAAAGAGTTTTTATTTAGCACGCAACTATGCATCACGAGCAAGGAAGGATGGATATCACCTGGCTTTATGTAGTCAGGGAGGGATGCGCTTGGCCCACTGGGGAACTGCATTAGACAGAATGTTGCCCCGGAGGCTTAAGCTTCCAGAAATTGAAATTAAAATATTTATAAAGTGCACGACTACCGAGCGGTTTCTTGGCGCTGGGGATGCAATCCCGTGGGCAGGACAGGAAACAGGCCGCTAATGTGGAAAAGCTTGAGAGAAGAGGAATGTCTTGAGAGCTTTCTGAAACTCCAAGTAGTGGGGGGAGGACCTGAGGGAAAAGGGAAGGGTATTCCAAAAGGCGGGGGCAAGGGTAGAGAATTTCATGCCTCCCGATTTCTTCTTCTTGAAGCGAGGAACAGAGAGAAGGGATTGGGAGGAGGAGCGCAGCTCTCTGCTGGGGATGTAGGCCTTAATTTCAGAATTGATGAAGGCGGGGTCCGTCCCTGCCCAGGCCTGGAAGGTTATGCAACCCATCTTGAAGAGGGCGCGTTCCCGAATGGGAAGCCAATGCAAGGCTTTGAGTAAGGGGGTGACGTGGTGAGACTTAGCGAGATTATAAACAAGTCGGACGGCCTGTTTTTGGACCAGCTGTAGTCGCCGAAGGTCATAGGCAGGGACACCAGTGTACAAAATGTTGCCGTAGTCGAGACGGGAAATGACCATGGCTAAAAGAATGAGTTTGAGGGCAGAGAAGGAGAAGAAGCTTGAAATCTTTCGGATAGTGCGTAGAATCAGGAAACAAGATAAAGCAACTAAGCTAATCTGGGAGTGCAGAGTGAGGTGATCGTTCAATTTTATCCCTAAAGTCTTGACTGTGGAAGAGGGGGAGGGAGGAGGACACAGGGAGGAAGGCCAAAACAAAGAATTCCAGGGACTGGAGCTACCACCTGTAAGGACCAATTCGGTTTTATCAGGGTTTAACTTCAGGTGGTTGAAGTTCATCCAGTCCCTGATAAAAATCATAACAGATTGGAAATTGTGAATGGATTGTGGGGAAGAGGACAGATTGAAAATAAGCTGGAGGTCAACGGCGTAATTGTAAACCGTGACCTCCATCTGCTGTAGTGCAAAAACAAGAGGAAAAATGTACAGATTAAACAAAAGGGGGGACAGGGAGGAGCCTTGTGGAACGCACATTGAACTTTGCGGGAGGGTGCAGAAAAATGGCCCAGATGGACGGCCTGAGTGCAGTCCCTCATGAAGGAGAGCCAAACCAGAGCAGATCCCCCGATGCCAGCCGCCCTGACACGGGTGAGAAGGATGGAGTGGTCAACCGTGTCAAAGGCGGCGGATAAATCAAGAAGGACCAATGCCTGGGGTAGATTGGTATCCATTCCCTCTCTGAGTTTGTCCATGACGGAGAGAACTACTGACTCCGTAGAGTGCGCGGGGTGAAAGCCTGCCTGACAAGGGGCTAAACAGCCATTTTCCTCAGCGAAGGCACTGAACATTTATTAACGTATCGTTCTAGTATTTTACCTAAAAAGGGGAGAAGAGAGATGGGACAATAATTTGCCATAGAGGTGGAGTCTGCACCGGGCTTCTTTAAAATAGGAATTATTATAGCTGATTTGTGAGGGTGTGGAACAATGCCCTGGGCAAGGGAGTCATTAAGAAAAGTGAGGGGGGGGGCAAGCCAAGTAGATTTGTCTTAGGATACGTGCAGGACAGATGTCGGAGGGGGATCCTGACTTAACCCTTTGGAGTAAGGACAAGAACGTCTCCCTGGTCAGGGGAGGTATTTGATCGAGATGAGACCGATTAGGCGGGGGCTGAGGATCGGAAAAAGAGGGGGAGGGAGGTAGAATATTAGACTTAATTGTTGTGATTTTCTCAATAAAATAATTATTGAGAGAGTCACAGAGGGCCTGGGAAGGGGAAGGTTTGAGGGTAACTCTGTCAGAGAATGCCAGGTCCTGCGCAATAGTAAAGATTTTTCTCGGTTGGTTTTCGGCAGACAGGATTTTCGAGGAGAAATAATTAGTCTTTGCAGAGAGAATGGCTTTCTTATATTGGTTAAGGAGTGAAGTGTATTGCAGTTTGAGTGTGGGACAGTAGGCGCGTCTCCAGGCGCGCTCAGCCTGCCGTACTGCAAGTTTCCTCTCCTTGAGTTCAGCGTTAAACCACCTATTTGCGTCATTGGCGCGCCTGGCAGTAACGCATCTCAAAGGGGCCACTTGGTCGCACCCTCTAGCGAGCCATTTATTAATAGTGTCCGCTTGGGAGGAGGAGGAAAGATCTTCAGTATTAGGACTTGAGGCTGAGAGAGAAGAGCAAAGTGAGGCCATATCGACGTGGTTCCAATTGCGCGCCCAGGTGTTCCTAGGGAGAGGGGGTCTTTTAGCGAGACTAGGGTGCAAGAAGAAAGAAACTAAAAAGTGATCAGACCAGGCACATGGGGTAACAACCGGGGGAGAAACGGGACAATTGAGAGACCAGACCTGGTCCAGGGTGTGGCCGTGAATGTGGGTAGGGGTATGGACGTGAGGCAAGAAGTTAAGACTACAGAGGAATTCTGAGAATTCTCTGGACATATGGTCCTCAGCAGGGTCGGAGGGCCAAAAGTTGAAGTCACCTAACACTAGAACAGGTGAGTTGTTCACAGCCAGGGTTGCCAACAGTTCCTGGACAGCGGGAATATAGTGCGGCATTTGTTGAGGGGGGCAATACATAGGTAAACAAGTCAAAGGCGTTTGAAAAGAAGCAGAGCGAACGACTAGATAGTCGACCGCTGCGATAGAAGGAGCAGATAGCAGCTGAAAGTGAAGTTCAGATCGGACGATCAAGGCGACACCGCCGCCAGCCTTCCCAGCAGGCCGATCGGCGCGAAGAGCGTAGTAGGAGGAGGGGAGGGCCGCTAGTATATTAGGCAGAGAATCGGGGCAGAACCAGGTCTCTGTAAGAAACAGAAGATCCGGCTTATGAGTGTCAAGCAGAACAAACAGTTCATGATGGTGCTTGACAGCCGATCTGGTGTTCAAAAGAAAAACTGAGATAGCAGGGGCAGCACAGGGCAGGGAAGGCGGCTGCAGTGAGGGAAGGGGGGGAGGGCAGGGATGACATACAGGGAATGGGTAAAGGAATGGGAAGTGCCTGCCTAAGGCCGAGTATAGAAATATAGGCAATAGTGGAGTCTGCCAGTAGCCACGAACCTTGTAGGGAACGGAGCTGGGCTGACGAGTAGGTTAAAAAACCGGCATAATTGGGTGCCCCTAGCCCCGGCCGGCCGCGGACGGGCGCAGACGGGCTTGCCTTTGGAGCACCTTCGGCGCACCGCCGGCGCGCCCGCTGCGCGTGCGCATGAGGGTGGTCTTTAAGTAAGGGAGGAGTGCGAGGACTGCAGCGCTGACCTGAGCAGCCTCTATGCCCCAGTCCAAGATGGCGCCCGCTACCCCGTTAGCCTGCCGGTTCAAGCGGCACTCAGCCGTGCCGGATCGGGACTAGGGGAGCCGGGGACTAGGAAGTTAAAAATAAGTGCAAGTAAATAAAAACACCAATTTTTTAAAAAATGCCACTTTTTCAATCGAAGTAGCAAAACGAGCCTCCACACACAGCCACAGCCGACGCGAACCCAATGCCACTGGGTCACATGCATCCACTGTGTGCGCGCCTAGGGAGCTCTTAAATAAGGGAGGAGCACGAGGACTGCAGCGCTGACCTGAGCAGCCTCTATGCCCCGGTCCAAGATGGCGCCCGCTACCCCGTCAGCCCGCCTGTTCAAACGGCACTCAGCCGTGCCGGATCGGGACTAGGGGAGCCGGGGACTAGGTAGTTAAAAGTAAATGCAAGTAAATAAAAACACCAATTTTTTTAAAATGCCACTTTTTCAATCGAAGTAGCAAAATGAGCCTCCACACACAGCCACAGCCAACGCGAACCCACTGCCACTGGGTCACATGCATTCCAGGGGTGATAATTGTACATATTGGAGGCAATGACCTGGCGGAGCTAGATCGGAGAGACTTGTTTGAATTTAATGTTTTGGAAATGTGTTGGCTGGCAAAGAAATTCCTGGAGGCCATGATTGCATGGTCCAATATAGTCCTGAGGTCGAAGTGGAGAGGTGGTAAGTCGGTAAGAGCCATTAATGAGTCGGTAAAAAGGTTGAACTGGAAACTAGGTAAGTTGTTCAGGACGGATCGGTTGTCAGCCATATCTCATGCGTGCATCAAAGGGGAACGTTTTCTATTACAAGATGGAGTACACCTGTCTAAAGAAGGTACTACAATGCTTTTGGAAAATATGCTGGCCTGGCTAGGCCACCGTGCATCTTTGGTCGGGGGGACAGATAGTCATTAAACTATGCTGGCCTGTGGAGGGTGAGGTCAAGATTGGGGGGATACTTTTGGCCCTTTACGGCAACCAGTTTTACCAAATTTTACATCTGCATCCATGGACCCTCCAAGGGGTGCTTCCACTAGGTAGGTTGGAGGTGCCAGGGACATGGGGGTTTTGGGCAGTCGCTGATGCTGTCCTTTACCTATCAGCCACCTGGGCAGGTGCATTTGGGCACAACCTAGCACTGGTCCTTGGGGGGCGACAAACCTGGATGTAGGGGGTGCCCGCAGTGGTTATCCTAAGGGCCACCAGCCCCCCTGCGCAAGAATTTGTAGAAGTTGCAGACCCCCCCGTAGGGGAGAGGGAAGGTGGGCTCCTCCCATAGGAGGGCCCCCGAAGTGGTAAACGAAGGGGCAATGCCAATCTTGATCTCACTCAGAACAGTTACGGAATAATTTTTGTTGGTTACACAGGAACAGGTTAGTTATGGTTAGGTGATTGCCATGTACTAGATCCCCTGTTAAGTCTAGGTCACAAAATGTAAGCTGAAATGTAATTAATGTGGTTACTGTGTAAAAGGTTATAAATTGTGTTTTTTATTGAAAAAGCACTAGGTGACAGTAAGTAAAACTTAGATTCAGTTTGATCAAATGACCTCCAGGTAATGATAAATCAGAAAAAAACAACACTCCTGAAAGATTAGTAACAGAGGATCTACTGCAAACCAGCCAGTCCTCCAGGGACAGCGGCATGTACACTAAAGTGCAACCTAACTCTGAGACACTTACCCCATGGAGAGAGGCAGACAATAGAAGCTGTGTGCACTGAGTTGAATCTATCTCCAGTAAATAAACCACACACACAATCCGAACAAAGACAAACATATGCATAACATATCTGGCGCATACTCAAACATTTGCGTACACACCCATGCTCATATGTAAACAGACCACACACACCATCTCGTCATCACGAAAGCACACACACACACATTACAAATGTGGAAACTTCGAAATCCAGCTGTTGTTGATCTCCAGCACTTCCTTCCACTTCAACCACCAACCTTTCTACATCCAGCTGTTAAAAACTTCCTACAATGATTGTCTCCAAAATCAAATTATTTGGTCTCAAAAATGGTACTTTTATTCCTCATGTTGATGTTATTTAGCAGGATCGGTCTGGGAACAGCAACCTTCCCTGCCGATTGCTGCTCGACCATCCCCGGGAGTGGGGGGGTGTGCTAGCGAAACACAATGCTCCCGCTTTTGTTACAGGGGGACGATATTTGCTGCAAATCCGGCCCCCTGTAACAAAACCAGCCCCCACGGGCCCAAAACCGTCTCCCTCCCCTCTGGCCCACAGGGGAAACGCACGGTGCCCACTATGGCCAGTCCGGCACTGTTAATTACCCACTCTTTGTAAGGCATTTGCTACCTCTCGCTATGACTGGAGTCAGAATAGTAAATCCCCAACACCGCCACCTCAAATATAAACTTACCCCAATGTTTGATGGAGTGTAGATAGAACAATAAATCCGACCCCCATCTACTGTATGCACTTTCCCTAATTTTTGTTGGACCTCCCCCACCATCCATGTACTACAAAACACGAGCAGCTAACTTTACTACTCCTAAACTGAGAAAAATCCTAACTTTAAGACTTTCGGTATTCACAGAAGGCATTTAGGAGACCCAAAGTTAGGAGTCCTAATTCTGCAGCACCTATAAAAAGAGGAAAATGCCTCTAAGGGTGATTTTTGTGCAGGTAGGTCTCCCTTCCTTCATTAAAACAATCCTGTCTGGATTGCATGCACCCATGCACTATGATGAAAGGGTGTCTGCGTTGGCGCTAGCCTGCACATATTGCGCCAGCGCAAGTGGAGAGCAGAAAGGAGTCCTAACTTTACTACTCCTAAACTGAGAAAAATCCTAACTTTAAGACTTTCGGTATTCACAGAAGGCATTTAGGAGTCCTAAAGTTAGGAGTCCTAACTTCTGTGAATACCGAAATGAGTAAGTGCCTTCTGTGAATACTTAAATGAGTAAGTGCCTTCTGTGAATACCAAAATGGTAGTAAGTTTAGGATTTTGTCTCAAGTTAGTTCTGTGAATCGGGCCCTTACTTATTTAGGTATTCACAGAAGTTAGTTGTCCTAAATTAAGTCTTAAAGTTAGGATTTTTCTCAGTTTAGATGCAGTAAAGTTAGGATTTATGATTTATGGATATCTTGGGCATGAATTAAAAGTGATCGAAAATTCTAACGTGAAAATAGAATTATATTTTAAAGAACTTTTTTTGCTTGTTTGGCCACTCTTATTGCGGTTCCTCCTGTAGCTTAATGTGTACATCACAACAAAGATTACTATACCATACTACTCAATGACAGGACATATCATACCATACTATACAATGATAGCCTGTGACATACCATACTATACTATACTATACTATACTATACAATCAGACTGTATCATACCATAGCATAACATACTATAACAGGTTATAATATAGCATACCATAACATCAATGGCAGGCATTAACATATCATAACTTACAATGACAGGCCATGCCATACCAATTTACTATACAATGACAGACTATACCATACGATAATATAACATGCTGCACAGTACCATACTATAGTAGACAACGACAGACCATACCATACCAACTATACAATACTATATCATACCATACATACCATACAATGGCAGGCAACATCATACCAAACCACACATCACCCTACCATGACATACAATAACAGACCATATAATATCATACTATAGAATGACAGACCATACCATACCACACTATACCAAAATACCATTTAATGACAGACCGTACTATATCATACTATACAATGACAGGCCATACCATACTACACCACACAACACCATACCTTACCATACAATGACAGGCAATACCGTGCTATACCACGCTATACCATACCATACAATTACAGATCATACCATACTATACAATGACACATCATACTATAATATACAATGACAGGCCATAACATTCCATACCAGACTATACCATAACATACCATACCATACCATATTATGTTATGCAATGGCAGGCCATAAAATACCATACCATAAAATACCATACCATGCCATTTCATGCCATACAATGACAAAACATACCATACTATACTATGCAATGACCAGCCATACCATACAATAATGTACAATAACAGTCCATACCATATAATACCACACCATACAATAACATACCATACCATGTCATACTAAGCAATGACAGATAATATCATGCCACATCATACAATGACAGGTCATACCATACCATACTATACCGTACAATACCATACTAGACCATACTAAACATTAAGAGGCTATACCATACTACACTATACAATGATATGTCAAACATAGAATACCATACAATGACAGGACATGCCATACCACCCTACTATACAACGTCAGGCCACACTATGCCATACTATGCAATGACAGGCTATAAAATGACAGGTCATAACATACCATACTATACAATGACAGGCCATGCCATACCACTCTTTTAAACAATGGCAGGTCATACCATACCATGCTACACCATACTATACTGTGTCTTACTATACCATACCATACTACACAATGACAGGCCATATCATACCCCCCTATCACCCCATGCCATACCATTTCTACTATACCACCCTTTACAATGACAGGTAAAGTCATACCGTACTGTACCTTACCATACATATCATACGACTGGCCATATGGATTCATACCATACAATGACAGGCCATACTATACTATAAAATGATAGGCCATACCATATTGTATGACACTGAACCATACCATGCCATATCATAGCATACTATTAATACAATACCATTACATACCATGCCAGACTATACCATAAAATACCATACCATACCATATCATTCTATACAATACCATACCTTGCCATACCATACCATACCATACTATACGACAGGCCATATCGTGTCATACTATACAATAACAAACCATACTGTTCTATAAAATGACAGGTCATATCATATCACACTGTACCATAACATAGCATATCATACCATACCATACCTTGACACTAATACCATATCATACCATACCATACCATACTATGTAATGACAGACCATATCATACCATACTATACAGTGGCTGGCCATACCATACAATACTGTTCAATGACAACCTATATGTAAATGTAAATGTAAATGTAAATGTAATTGAGCTTATATAGCGCACAGCTACCCGCAGTGGGTTTCCCGGCGCTTGCTTAGGGAACCCTTCCTGGTATTCCCCTGTGAGATAGCAGGGTATCCACAAGGTGAAAGTCAGGCATCCCGCCGCGAGGGGCCTTTGTGGAGATTAAGCAAGCTATTGCCCAGAGTCGCAGAGTGTGAACCCGTGAGTCGAGGAGGCACCGGGGCGAGAATTATCGAGTCTGTGTTATTTTTTAGCCCAAGACCCGCCGAGGCGGGGAATTGAACCCTGGTCCAGGACCGATCTCAGCTTCTGGGTCTGCTGCCTCTAACCCCTGAGCCACACTTCTCCACGTATACCATACTATATCACACAATGACAAACCATACCATATCATACCATACCATATCATTCTATACAATGACAAGCTAGAACATACCATAGCATACACTGACAGGCCATGCCATACCACTGTACTATACAATAGTAGGTCATATTTTACAATGCAATACCATACTACACTGTACCATGCCATATTATACTACACAATGGCAGGCATGCTGTGTCATACCCTATCACGCAATACCATACTGTACAATGACCAGCAAAATCATACCATCCTATACCATACCATTCTATAATATACTATGCTAAATACAATGACAGGTCATTCTGTACCATACCATACCATACCGCACCATACCATACCATACAATGACAAACCTTATTATACCAATTCATACTGTACCATACTATACAAAGGCAGGCTATACCATGCCATAAGATACAATGACAGGCCATGCCATACCCTAACATACCATACCATAGCATTCCATAACATACCATACAAAGACAGGCTAATCCAGACCATACATTGACAGGCCATACCATACTACCGTACTATACAACGGTAGGTCATACCATACTATGCTATCCCATTCTACACCGTACCACACCATACCATACTATTCTACACAAAGACAGGTCATATCATACCCTATCATACGAGACCATATCATACCATAATGTAAAATTACAGGCAAATCTGTACAATACCATACCACACGATGACAGGCCATACTATATGACAGGCCATATTGTATCCTTCTTCACAATGACAGACAATAGTATACTATATATGACAGGCATACCATATCATATCACACTGTACCATACCATACTACACCATACCATACCATATCACACTATACATACCATGCCTTACAATACTACACCATATTGGACAATAATATACCAAACCATACAATGATAGACCATACTATATAATCACAGGTCATACCATACCATACCATACAATGACAGACCTTACTATACCATACCATACTATACCGTAGGATACAATGACAGGCCATACCTTATCTTAACATACCATACCATAGCATGCCATAACATACCATACAATGACCGGCTACACCATACCATACTATACAATGACAGGTCATACCACACCATACCATACAATGACAGGCCCTACTATACCTTAACATACCATACCATAGCATGCCATAACATACCATACAAAGACAGGCTACACCATACAATACTATACAATGACAGGTCATATCACACCATACCATACAATGACAGACCATGCCAAACCCCTGTACTGTACAATGACAGGTCATTACATACCATGCTATCGCATACTAAACCTTACCAAACCCTTCCATGTTATTCTACACAAAGACTGGCCATATCATACCCTATCAAATCAGGCAATATCATACTATACTGTGCAAAGACAAGCAAAACCATTCCATACCATATGATGACAGGCCGTACTATAAGACAGGCCATATCATATAATACTATACAATGGCAGACAATGCTATACTATATAAGGACAGGTCATACCATACTACACTGTACCACACCGTACTATATCATACCATCCCATATCTTGATAAGAAAAAACATACTATAAAATTACAGGCAATTCCATACCAGATCATACCATAACATGCCATACAATGACAGGCTATGCCATACCATACAATACCATACCATACCATATAAAGGCAGGCCATACTATACAGTAACCCCCATACTATATTAAACCATATCAAACCAAACCATACAATTACAGGCCGCACCTTATGATATAATGGCAGGCCATACCATGCCCTACTATACTATACCATACTGGAGCATATCCTACCAAATCATACAATCACAGACCATACCACACTGTATAATGGAAGGTCATAACATACCACACCAAACCATACTATACAATGACAAGTCATACCTTACCATATTATACAATGACAAGCCACACCATATCATACCATACCATACTATACTTTACTATACAATTGCAGGCCATACCATATCATACCATACAATACGGCACAATGGCAGGACAAGACATACCATTCCATACCATACAATACTGTACCATACTATACTATACTTTACTGTTCAATCTCAGGCCATGCCATACCATATCACACCATACCACACAATGACAAGTAACACCATGCTATACCATACTATACAATGACAGGCCATACCATACCACCATACTGTAAAATGACAGGCCATATCACATTATACCATACCATATCATACCATACCATAGTACACAATGAGAGGCTATTCATATCATACTGTACAATAACATGCTATACCATACTTTACCATACCATACAATACCATACCATACAATATCATACCTGCAATGAAAGGCTATATATATCATATGGTACAATGAGATGCCATACCATACCATACAACACCAACCCTTCGCCTACTATCCCATCCTGTACCATACTATACAGTGACTAGTATTTCATACCATAACATACAATGACTCACCATACCATAACATAAAATGACAGACCATACCATACCATGACAGGCCATGCCATTTTATAACATATGATACCACACCACACTATATAATGACAAGTCATACCGTACCATAACATACAATGACAGACCATTCCATACCATGCCATACGATACCATAGCATACCATACCATGACAGGCCATGCCATACCGTAACATACCATACCACACCATACTATATAATGACAAGCCATACCGTACCACACCATACAATGACAAGCCATACTATACTATACAGTGAAATGCTATACCATGCTGTACAATGACATGCCATACCATAGAAAACCACACAATGGCAGGACACACTATGCCATCACATCCTATCCCATCCCTTACCATAACATACCATACCATACCATACACTTTCAGGCAATTTCATAGTAGTACCATACAATACTATACAATGACAGACTATGCCATATTACACAATGACAGGCCATATCATACCATGTCCTACAATGACAGGCCATACCATACAACGATAGGCCATACCATATTATATATTGACCGGCCATTGCAGACCATATCATACCATACTCGCTCTAAGGATAGCCAGCACACGCTGCGGGTTGGTGCTCTCGAATCTCGGAGGCCGTGAGAGGGAGATAGCCACAGTGGGAGCAGACCGAGAGAAGAACACTCTGAGGCAGCTGAGGTGAGGGAAGAAATATATCCACAACAGGTCAATCACTGCCGGCCTCTGCTCTCCGCCCGATAGTCACATCGGTATCAGCTTTAAAATGGCGGGCGCACCGAACGCGGCACCTCCAGCCTAGGAGTACTTCTATTGACTTCACCTAGTGGCTGCTCCTTATGAAAGCCTTTTACACCCCTCTGCTCAAGGTACACCTTGTTTTGGTCCACTGCTTGACACTTAGATACAAGGCAAATGGCACCGCGATACTGCCTGACTCCAAAATGGTGGTTATAATTTGCCCTATCGTGTCACGTCTGAATTCTTCTTGCCGCAATATGGGCTATCTGTAAGGCGGTTCATCAACTTATCAGCGCTCTGCTTTGGAGGCCCCTGCTCTGTTATAATTGTAATTATGACTGCTATAACTACAACTGCCCAGTGACTCATCTATGATCCGTGCTGGCAAACGCAACTGAATCCAACACAGTGCACACTGCAGACAAGATGGCAACCAGCACATGTGGTGTTCAGTTCTTACCTGTGCTGTAGTCATGCTAGCGGGCCCCCAGACAGCCAAATCTGCGATTCATCTGACGCCTGTGTGTCTAATGGCCTCCTGTGTAATGAATGCCTTGCAGTGAGGAAGATCTGCAGAGTTTAGAACTGTCCCTTCCACCCCTCCTCTCACCACTCTTGACCTGGGGGCAAATTGGAAGATGAGCGGACGGCGCTTCCCAGTAACTCTGTGACCGGTGCTCTTAATGGAACTTTGACGATCCCCCCTGGGCGGAAACCGTAACTGTCTGTACCTACTGCAGTGCCCGAGCAACCTTGGCCGATGCCCGGTGGAGCTGTCCTATGCAGCTATAGAGGAGTTTGGCTCTAGTTCACCCCTCAGCCGTCACCTACCCAGCTGGACATCGGACATTGTTTTCCTCGGCTGCCTGTTGTGTCTTCCACCTGCATTCCTTACCCCTGTTTACTATTCGCCCTCTACCTTTCACTCCCCTTAAGACGTGTGTATGCGCTAATAACTCATATTATTGTGTAATCTCATGTTTTTTCTCCTATGTCTATATTTGGCTTTGTAATTATGTAACCTGTAACTTGCTGATCCTCATGTAAAGAGCTCTGATACCTCTGGGTCTAGCAAGCGCTATATAAAACTTTGCAAATAAATAAATAAAAAATAAAATACCATACAATATTATACAAAGACAGCCATACTATACTATCACTGGCCATACCATACCATGCTATGACAGGATGTATTGTCAGCCTTATTTGCTGGCTCGTGTTTGGTCAGAGTGTACTGGTTTCACTTTTAGTTCTTGTGTTTCTCCATCTCTGGAGTATGGACCAAGTGCTGCTCCCTCTTTTGGGAGTGTCCTTCCACTGAATCCACTTCCTATCTGGGCCTATTCTTTCTTCTGCTTACATCACTTCGTAAGAGCATATGTGGTTTTAGGTTGTCTTGCTCCTGGTCTTGGACTGAACTGTTGCTTCACCGCCCATTTCCCGTGTTCATGTTTTTTTCCATTTTACTTTTCATCTTCTCCCCTTCTACTCTTTGGTGCAGCATAACAAAATAAGCACGCCACAGATTTTTAGCATAGCTTTCAACAGTGATTTAAAAATACATATTGGTTTGAGTGCTATAGCTATTAAGTAAAACTGTGTTTTGTTTGGTACTTGTTTAATTATTTATAGAATATCTTGGGCATGAATATAAATGTGACAGAACATTGTAACACAGAGGTCTTCAATCTGTGAGGCGTGACCCACTGGGGTGCCATGGAGTCATGAGAAGGGGGCACGCAATTTCTCAGCCTCATTGTCCGCACACTAGGAGTCCTGAATGGCATCAGCTCCGAGCGGTTGTACCAGACAGACCCTTACACTGGGAGCTGCTCTCAGAAGCAAACCTATTTTGCACACTCCTCACTAGCTGATATAGGACGATGGGTCTTGGCGACCACGACCAATAGGAGGCAGTCAGACTCTGCGGGAGGAAAGTACCAGCTTAACTGAGCCCAGCACGGCTGTTCATGTACTGCGTCCACAAGAGAAGGTGCGAGCTGGGCTTCGGGTCTGAACTGAGCCATTCTAACCGAGGGGAAAATCAGATGGAAGTCAGAGGCCAGAAGCACGAACTTTCCCCTACCTTCTACTATCTCGAAATTTGCCATTTTTCCTGATTTTGTCACCTAGTCTACACCAATACTTTCATAGTGCATATAGTAAAGGGATCACTAACAGGACATTGTAGTTAGAAGTGGATTTGCATTTTCATTTTTTTATTGTGGTGCATAAAAAAACATTTGTACTGGAAAGGCTTATTAAAGTCTGTTGCTAGAATATCTATATTTCCTTTTAAATACATGTTTGCAGATTATTTTGAACATTTATTTCTATTAACTGTTAATTTTTAATTCCATGCTCTCATTGAGGCTTAATTCTGCCAAATAGGATATTTATAAAGTGCAATCGCACGACCCTTCGCGTGATGAAGATGGTTTCCGCAGTGAAAGCACTCGCCAACATATTTAAATATCTGTTCCCCTACTTTTTGGGAACAGACAACAGTCCTGGGACAGTTAATTCTGATAGTTAAAATGCTTCAGTGTCATGTGCTGTGAAACGGAAGCCGGGCAGACAGCTAACTGCCAGAGTGCCTGCTTGCCTGAAAGAAATGCAAATGTGTGCTATGAGTTAATCGGCAAATGTAAATAAAGGGTGATTGGAAGCAGGCACTGGTTTTAATTGATCGAATCACTCAAAGCTTTGTGAGAACAAAGATGTATTCTTTTTGAGTGGTAGTGCAAAGAATTAACAATTGAGCTGTGAAGTGTGTGCTTTTAATTGTAATTGTATTTGTACAGCACTTACTACCCCAGGAGGTGTTGAAGGGACAGTTTGGAAAAAAATAAATTACGTACAATCGGGGTATTACTAAAATGCAAGACTTGAATAATGACTTACATATTCACAGTGCTTTCTGCCACAAGTTGTGACCTTCTTGCACTAAAAATGCACAAGTCACTATTCTCCAATGCACCATCAAAGAATTAATTCTGTGGGTCTCTGGTTACACATAAACCTCTGCAGTGTATTAACTAATAAAGGTTTCATAATGACCTATTGCGCATTTCCCACTGAGTAACAACTTTTAAAATGTATTTTTCATTTGGGCTACCCATTATATTATATGTAGCTACGTAGTGGTGAAAGACCTAAAACATTTATTATTTCCCCACCAGAAAAACAATTTGTCATGGGAAATGAGTGCACTCAAGGGTGTTGATGATGAGTAACAGGTTCCAGAATTTGTATGTCAGGAGGGGGTCCTTACACCTAAAAATGTTTGACGAGGGGTGCTCGGCATCAAAAAGTTTGAAGACCCCTGTTCTAATGTGAAAATAGCATTATATTTTGAAGCTTTTGGGGGGTTTGTGTGACTGCTCTTATTGCACTTCCTTCTGTAGTTTAATGTGTACATTGCAACAAGGATTACCATACCATACTATACAATTGTGGAAAACTGCTCTTTAATGGGCACACCGGAGCAGGGGTCACCCTTCTCTGTCCACAGGTCCATAGACCAACAAAATAGAGAGTGGCACTGAAGCAGGAAATCAAATAACAAGTTTATTAATCACTCATGAGTGGGAGTACGTCCATACAACACCCTCAAGTGTTCCAGGAGGTAGTACATTGAATACACAGACCCTGGTGCTTATATACAGAGTTTGTTGCAGGGTAAGCATGTAGTTACAAATTGAAGGTACAAGCATACACAAGAATAACTACCGACAAACATGGGCAGATGGGAGATCACTTAGCCAGCAAAGTGGGAGGGGGAACAGAACTGTTTACAACAGCAGAAAATAGTTGACAGTTCTATCTTTAACCAGGTGCATTTCAGCAGCTACAGGCCTTTGCTCAGCACATACATTGCTTTGGCCAAGTACAGAAGAAGCTAACTAAAGCTGATGACTCAAGCAGAATAGAAGGGCAAGCAACAGTGAAGACGGAAGAATTACATAGCTAACAAAATGGATGCCACAACCAAAATGGCTTCAGCTTATGCTAACGGAAATTATTACACGTTTTCCACAGACTGCCTATTTGGCATAAGCTAAGACATTTTCTTATGCTTCTAAAGGGGTACGATAAATGCTATATATATCAATTAACATTATGTTACTGATTTCTTGATCTATTGTTAAAGGGGCATTTACATTTTGGACATTTGTTTTAGATAGTAGACAAGTAGTACAAATGGAAATACAGAGGGAACAAAGCATTGGCCAACATTGAATACATAAACAACAAGAGAAGAGAATAGCTATAATTATGAATAAGGCAGATAGTATTTTCAACCCCCATACAGAAAATACACTCCAGAACCATCCAGCCCAAGTCCATGTTCCTGAATCTTGATATATCTCAGTAGCTATTTTGTGTAGTTTGGAGATGGCAGCATATATAGAAGGTGAATTGTCCGGTGTGAAGACACAACAGCTGGATCCGATGATACAGCATGCTCCAGACTATATGGTCCCATGTGGTCTCTGTCTGGTCGACTACAGAGACATCGTTTGCATGTTTTCCCCTACTACCAGCATAATAATTGAACAATTGCAAATCTTCATGGTAGGTTTGGGGAACTAAAAACACAGGTGGTAGAAGGAAGGCTATGTAACAGGTACTAGTCCAGCCTGGAGGTAGGAAGTAGTATGCCTTAGTTCCACAAACAAAAGAAGTGTGACGTGATGCAAGGAAGCTGCTTCGGCCTCTTGTAGACATCTGCAACACTGCAGTACAGTTACTGTGGCCCACTGGCACATCGCCTGTACCTTGTACACAAAGGGGGCCAGTGGTCATGGCAACAGAGATAACAAGGTGTCCATTTACTTTAGCCGACCAAGAATATGGATACACATAGTTTGTTGCTGCACTTCTTTTACTATATTCTTTCCTTTCTAAAGCAGCACCTTTTGCTTATGGGTCCCCATCTTCGTTGGGGTAACATACTTTGTTCATTAGAGGCATATATAAGTTTGAAACAAGCTGGGGATGAGCCATTGTGAGAGAATGGCAGCGGTGACTACTGGATTCCTTTTATGTTCTGATGAGGAGGAATCTTGCCACAAACCCAACAGTTAGTTGCATTGTTTAGCTGGTGTGTCTGATGCAAAATTTGAAGAAATGAATTGTTTCACAGATTTTGCCGGTATTCCAGTTCATGTTGCGGCAAATCAAAATGATGGTGCTTTTTTGCAGCAAGTGATGTTATTATTATTAAATTATTATTAAAATTACATTTATAAAGCGCACAGACTACCCGTAGGCCTTGCAGCGCTTTTAACTGAAATCCAAGGCGGCCAAGTAAGATGTTTAGCATGCACTACTGAACAAGTGAGTCTTTAAAAGCTTCCTAAATGCCATCCGGTTGTTGTTTTCTTTGAGAATAAGCGGAAGAGAATTCCATATTCTTTGTAGCATTGTGTGAAAATGAGCGGCCGCCCCAACGAGCCTTGTTTATCTTGGTCGTGGTGGCTAGTTGCAATGAACTTGAGCGCAAAGCTCTGAAGAGGAGGTAGGTGGTGGCCAGAGGGTGTATTATGACTGGAGCAGTTCTGCAAATTGCTTTTTGAACAAGACACATAGCCTTAAATTGAACCCTAGCTGCCACAGGGAGCCAGTGTAACTTTCTTAAGGCATTTTTGGCCGACTGCCAGCGAGGAATTTGAAAAAGCAGCCGGGCTGCACAGTTTTGGGTGACCTGGAGATTATTAATCACTGCCGCCGGGGCTCCCAGATAGAGAGCATTACCATAGTCCAGGCGTGAGAGTATTAGGGCCTGGACCATGACTCTCCTCGCCTGGAATGGAAGCAAAGGGAGCACCTTCCGGAGCATTCTCATCAGCCCAAAACAGATGGATGCAGTTTTGGTAGCCTGAAAAGAAAAATCCAGTGATTTATCAAGCCAAACTCCCAGGCTTTTTATCTCCGATTTAGGAAGGGGCTGGGGGCCTAGACATGTGGGCCAAAAGGAGGCCAGGCCAGATGTAACAGTAATGTTAGGTAAGGAGGCTCCAGGCATTACTTCCTCCACTACCCACATTACAGTAGCGATGATGGCAGCAGTCAAAGTCAGACCAAGGATGCAGATTGTACTGCAGTTGCATATTGTTGCAGCGATCTACTTCTTCTTAGGCAAGCTCATTTTCATCAGCAAACAACAAAACAGATGGTGCTCTAAGGTCCTGGGCAGGCGTTGGTTTCTTCACTAACATTGAGAAGGGTAGTCACTAATAAGCTACCCCCCTTTGTAGTCAGTCATTAACCACCCAGGACAGTGGCTCAAACAGTCTCTTTCTGAGCAGAAATGTCTTTCTTCCTTGATCGAAGCAGATATCTAGATGTACCAGGGATTATGTGGTCCGGGAAGACTTCCTCAGGTCCTTCAGGTGACGCAGCTCGTCTTGTCTCGGTGACCAGGATGTCGTGGTGGTCGGACAACACAGCAGGGCTCACGAAGGAAGAGCTTCCCGCACCTGCTGATAAATAGAAGACAAGCTGTCAATTAACTGGGACAAATAGTCACTCATCAATATATCTGGGGTACCTAATACTGGTGCAGAGCAAACGGCTTGGCGTAACTGTTAGAAGGCGCTCTGGCACTCAGACGTCCATGGGAGGGACAAAAAAAAAGGCCAACAAAGGTTTAATAATGTGTGAAAACTGACTACAAAATAAAGTGAGGCCAATCAGTGCACAAACATCCTTCTGAGTACAGGGCACAGGAGTATCTAAAATGGTCTGAATGTGGTCTAGTGTGAGTGCACACCCCTCCTTAGACAGGAGGTGACCTAAATAGGTAACCTGCTATCTACAAAATTGCAATTTCTTTTGTGAGACTTTGTGATGATGGGAGGCAAGAAATGATAATAAAGTCAGTGTTCCTTCTTTACACTGTTCAGCGGTATCGGCAGCCAACAAGATGTCATCGACATATTGAATAGGAGCCATCCCTTTCGGTACAGAAAAAGAATCAAGCTGCCTTTTCAATGCCTGACTATAAATGCTAGGACTCTCTGTATACCCTTGTGGAGCTCTACAGAATATGTATGATCTATTATTCAAACTGAAGCCGAACAAATAATGGCTGTCAGGGTGAATAGGTATTGAAAAAAATGCATTTTTCAAATCAATTACACTAAATGTAGTGGCAGTAGGAGGAACCATAGTAAGAAGTGTTGTGATGTCAGAGAGTACCAGGTATTAGGGCACCATCATTTTTTTAACCTCTCATAAATCAATAATGAATCTGTTAATTTTAGTAACAGTGTCTCTTTTCAAAATAGGAAGGGTAGGGCTATTACAGGTATTATAAGGGACTTCTTCCACAACCCCCACCTTGATCAAATCCTGAACAATGTGCATCAATGCTTGTTCGCCTTACCAAGATATTTTATATTGGGGCAGTGGAGGCAATGAAGCACCTTCCTTCACTTGAATATGTACTGGTGGGATAACCATTTGTCCCACATTGGTATCCGATGTAGCTCATAAAGTACTAGGTAAAAATGCCAGAGCAATTTCTTCTTTCAGGAGACAAGACCTCTCAACCATTGGATAGTATCACGCACACTTTCTGAGGAACAACGTATTGTAGCACAAAAATATTTGAGCATATCGATACCCCCAATATTATCCGGTGTGTTAGGGGAAAGCAAAAATGGACATTCTGCAGTGAATTTATCAAGACTAAATGCAAGTGGCTGTGACAGTGGGCTAGATGTATGTGTCCCATCGAATCCTATCGATGTTATCATTGCCCAGACAGGGGAGCCCTAGGAACCAATTTTTTAGACAGAGCACTGTGAGTAGCCCATGTATCAACCAGAAACTGATCAGTAGAGCCCAAAACATTTGCATCAACATAAGGACCTTTCTGATCTACTGGGACCTCAACTGGTTCCTTACCCCATCCTAGGCACTCCTATGCATAATCAGAATCTGCAAGACCAGCAGTCGAATAATCAAACATTTGATATTGATTTCGTCTATCAAACGTATTAGAATATTTTGGTTCATGTTCAACTGCCTCAAACGTGGGACTATTCCTCCCCTTTGTCCTGAATTCCCTGGCCGTCCTCTCATGCTTCCTCTACCCCATTGATACTGCTGACCTTGCAAAAGGGGGCCCTCAGAACGCCAATGTCCAATCTCTTTACAATAAGCACAGTGATCAGATGACAAAGTTGATCAGGAGAAAGGGGGTACACCAGGGATATATACTGCACGAATGGTGGACCATATACTTTAGCCAACATAACTTTCGTCTTTAAATCCTTAACCTTCTTATCCTCTTTGCCTTTTGCTTCCAATTCCTGATGCTCATAATACTGGGCCATAGACAAAAGGGAGACTGAGGAAGACGTAGTCCACAAACTCTCGCTGACCTTGAGGCGACTAGCTATTTCTGGCAACATGTTAGCGACAAATTTTGGGGGGCATGGCTTGGACGCCGACCGTGATGGCGGCGTGAGCGATCGGCTCCGCTCCAAGTCCCGCAATTACTCCTGAAATCGTCAGGATTATCACCCCCTGAGTGGTACTTTTCGCTGCTCTGAGCGAGGCGAGACCGAGGGAGCCTGATCCCGACCCTGTGGGCGCCCGGACGCTGCATCCCTGGCAGGTCCCGTGCCCCGACGGAGCTGCGCTCCAGCAAAGAAAGATGGCGGCGCCAGGATTCTGAAGAGGCCCGGACCGGGTGTACGGAGGCTCCCGACGGAGGCGGGCTGGAGAACGGAGCACGGAGCGGGAGATAGAGCGGGGGTGCGCCGGCAGACTGCTCCGGCACTGGTTAGGGCGGCTGAATAATTACTGCCGTCCGGGAGCCGAGCGGGCGCGGAGCCCATCCCCCCACCTCCCTGCACCACTGAACGGGTGGCGTGCGGCATCCCTGGAGCCTGGAGGGCTTGCCGAAGGTGGTAGCGGCCGCAGCGGAGACCCGCACCCGGGGCCCCACAACAGCCCCTGTGATCGGGTGAGCGGAGGGGGCGGACCAACGGCCCGACAGAGAGCACGGTGCGATTTTGTGGGGGGGCCGGTCTCCCACTCCCCTTGGGACGCTGCTGGTTATTGGCGAGGCGGAAGGACAGCAGGGGCCCGCTGTGAAACACTAATGCTGACCAGGGAGTACTGAACTCGGGAGATATCCCTTGCTGCATTGCGGTGCTGCCCGCTGTGGGGCTACGCCGGGCGCACCTGCGGGTTGTGTGAGGAAGGAGGTCCAGCCTGGGGCGAATCATCACCTGTGACTTGGGCACCTCCACTACTGGCCCGCGTTTCCCCTGCGCGTCTCCTTGGTAGTTGGAGCACTTCTGATGTGGCCTTGAACTGTGGGCAGCGCCCTGCCGAGTGTTTTAGTGGTGCGTTGGCTTGGTAGACCCCCGAGGAACTTTGGCCTCAGGAGCTGGGCGACACTGGTGACTGGCTGGCTGCACACCGGGGGTGAGCGATCGATTTGGTGGCGATTTCGGAGCAGTGCTGTGGGAACCAAGATGGCCGCCACTGGTGGAACGCCCGAAGTGCTTGCACGGTCCCAAGATGGCGGGGCGCCTGCTCCATCTGACGCAACAACTCAGGAACAGCGGCTGCATAAACAGCTGGACAGTATATTGGACGCGATCACTGCAACGAAAGACTCCCTACATCATGACATTGCGCAGGTTGCCACGGGGCTGGGACTCCTTAAGGCAGACCATGCGAAGCTCGCTGACAAGGTAAAGGACAATGAACAATTGCTGCAGGAATTGAAACCGGCGGTGGTCACTGCTGAACACAAACTGGTTGATGTCCTCCGCCGCTTGGAGACCCTGGAAAGTCGCAATAGGAGATGTGAGGGTTGTAGGCCTTCCGGAGAAAATTGAGGGGGAGGATGCGGTGGCCTATATGGAGAACTGGTTTACCACGGTGGTGGCGCCGGAGGGCCTCTCTCCCTTCTTCTCCCTTGAGCGTGCGCACAGGGTCCCGGCTCGACCGCCTCAGCTGGGTAGACCTCCCAGACCAATGGTGATAAAGTTGCTACACTATAAGGATCGGGACCTCCTGATACAAAGGGCACGCTCGCAGGGCCCATTTCAGGTGGAAAACAGCAAGGTCACGATCTTCCCGGACTACACTCAGGAAGTCCAGAGGAGTCTGGCGTCCTTCCTGCCGGTGAAGAAGGAATTGAGGGACGAAGGGATCCAGTATTCGTTGCTTTTCCCGGCCAAGCTGAGAGTGATCCTGGACGGCACGACTCACTTCTTTCTAACTCCGGACGAGGCCTGGACGTGGCTTGAGCACTACCGTGCTGGGACTGACCGCGCTGGCAAAAGTGATAGGACCGCGCAGCAACCCCTCCGGATCAGGAAGTCTCAGCGCATACGAAAACGGAATAGACTTAAGATGGCGATGCAGAAAGCCCAAATGGAAGCGGACAAGAAGGGAGCACTGGCGGCGACCGCGATCATCACGGGATCGCAACAGGAGAGAACATCGGAGGGTACTGGTTCCGACGACGATGGAGCGAAAACGGGAGGTGATGAATCGGAAGTGGAGAGCACGAGGGGTCCGGAGGTTACTCCACAGACATCGGATGGACTATTTAACGAGTGAGGTACAGGGGCGTAGCCCGACTGTGACTCTTGTGTGGACATGGCCTCTCTGGTCGCTAAGTGAACACTCAGGAGTGGGACTGAGGCCGCACTATGGGACCTGGGGTGTGGGGTGGGGGCTCCGCTGTTTCTGGGTTGGGCGCTGAACCACCCTCTAGAGGCCCTTAAGGCCTTCTGTGGTAGAGTCCACAGAGTAGTGTGATGTGTGTCATGTTGCGAGTTTGGAACGGGGCTGAAGCTGGGTTATTAAGTCCTGTCCTGGGGAGAGGGGTTTGGGGGATTTTGTTGGGTGTTGGGGTTAGGGGATCCGACTGCTGCTGTGTGACGGGTGTTGGGCTGGTGCTGATTGTGTACAGACGTGACTACTATGGGGACGTTACCTGATTTAAAATGCATTTCATGGAATGTCCGTGGTCTCAGGACGATGGTGAGACGCCACAAGGTGCATGCCCACTTAGTGCGGCGTGGAATACAGATTGCGATGCTGCAGGAAACCCACTTGACTGAAACAGAATGTGCTGCACTACAGAGGAGGTGGCGGGGGCAAGTGGTTGGGACCACGTATTCAGCGTTTGCCAGAGGTGTGTTGATTTGGATTAGAGCTGGGGTGCCGTTCCAGGTCATGTCTAAGCGGGTGGACCCAGAGGGCAGATATGTGGTAGTGGAGGGGAGGCTATATGGTAGAGAAGTGACACTGTGTAGTGTGTACGCCCCGAATACGGAACAGGCCTTATTTTTTGATAGATTGTCGAGCTCACTGGCGCATTACCTGGCGGGCCCCATCATTTTGGGTGGGGACTTTAATTCAATCACTGATGTGGACCTGGATAGATCCCATCCACCATTGACCGACTCGACGGTGTGCAGGTTTGCTACTCAGAGGAAGGAGTGGCAGGACAGTTGGGGGTTGCTAGATGTGTGGAGAGAACAACACCCTGCAATGAGAGACTATTCCTTTTTCTCTGCATTACATGCGTTACATGTGAGGATAGACTCGATACTCTGTAGTGATCGCCTGGCCGCCATGGTTAGACACACGGAATACTTGACTAGAACAATTTCAGATCATAATCCCTTACTGATGTCAGTGCAGTGGCAACAGGTGAGATCGGCGATTCCAACGTGGAGGCTACAGCCCCACACGCTGGAGGATCCGGTGTTCAGCGACGCTGTCCACCAGGGCATAGAACACTATTTCATGGAGAATGAGGGCACGGCGGCGACAAGGCTGGTGGAATGGGATGCGATGAAAGTGGTGGTGAGAGGAGTGTGCATGGGCAGGTTTGCTAATGTACGGAATTCGCTTTTGACTGACCTGGTGAAGGCTGAGAGTGTGCTACGGGGCTTAGAGCAGCGTAGACCGGAACGACCGGAATTGCAGGCGCAATTGCTTGAGGCCAAGGAATTGGTTGCGAAGGAAACTGAGCGGCTGCGGTGCTACGATTATAAGCTATATATTGTCAAGGTGCATGCGGAGAGGGACAAAGTGGGTACGCTCCTTGCCAGGCTCGCTGATCCAGAACCTCGGGGGTGCCCGGTAATGAGCATAAGAACGGAAACGGGGGATGTGGCTTATTCGCAGTCAGTGGTCCTATCGCGCTTCACGTCATATTACACTGATCTTTACGAGTGCCAACTAACGGTGGACACGTCTGAGATACATGCTTATCTGGACTCTATTGCTTTGCCGGTGCTGGTGGCTGAGGATGCAGAGGGTATAGGGGGACCCATAACGTTGGCGGAGATTAAACTGGCTATTAAACAGATGGCCAGAAACAAAACACCAGGCGTCGATGGGTTGCCCATAGAATTCTATGTGAAATTTGTTGACATATTGGCACCTAGGCTATTAGCAGTGTACTCGGAGGCGGGACAGCAGGGTCGTCTGCCCGAAACGATGAGGGAGGCTCTGGTGGTTCCGTAACTGAAGCCTGGTAGGGAGGCGCTGGATGTAACGTCCTATCGACCCCTATCCATGCTGACGGTGGACTATAAGATCCTAAGTCGTGTCTTGGCCGCCAGACTCCTGCCGCTCATGACCAGATTGGTGCATGTCGACCAGGCAGGGTTTATCCCTACCAGGAACACATCTATGAATGTGCGCCGCCTACTACAGATATTGGATGATGCTAGGGGCTCACCACATGATCCGGTGGTGTTGTCTGTTGACATTGAAAAGGCTTTCGATAGCCTTGAGTGGCTGTACCTAGATGAGGTGCTGGCGAAATTTGGCCTAGGTGAGGGATTCCGGCGATGGACGAGGGTACTGTACTCATCAGCCACGGCAAGGGTGCGCCTGGGGTCCTCGATTTCTTCGGCTTACCCGGTGCGTAGGGGGACGAGGCAGGGATGCTCGCTCTCTCCTTTGCTGTTTGCATTGTCAATGGAACCTTTAGCAGCACTGGCACGAACGGGCGAACAGTTTCAGGGGGTGACGCAAAGGGCGCAGACGCACTATATATCGCTGTACGCGGACGATCTACTACTGTACTTGGCCGACCCCGGACAAGCGCTAGGGGGAGCTGTAGCCATGCTGTCCAGGTTTGGTGAAGTGTCGGGCCTTAAAGTAAACTGGTCCAAGACCTGTGTATTCCCACTACGGGAGGGCACGCGCAGCCCCCCCCCTTGAGCTGGAGGTGATCTGGGAACCTTCCTGCTTCACGTATCTGGGTGTCCGTATTTATCACGAGGCCTCGCAACTATTAGAAGGAAACGTGGGGCGATGCGTGCGCGCGTTGAGGGGTTGTGTAAACTTCTGGGCCTCTCTCCCCTTGTCTGTGCTGGGCCGTGTGGCGCTTTTGAAAATGGTAGCGCTTCCGAGGCTACTTTACTACTTTCGGACATTACCGGTGTGGATACCGCGGCGCGTGTTTACGGACCTGCAGATGTTGGTGACCGGATTCCTGTGGAGACAGAAACGGCGTAGAGTGGCGTTGACGACCCTGACTAGGCCCAAGTTGGAGGGGGGGTTGGCGGTCCCTGATTTTGAACTGTACTATCTGGCAGCTCAACTACAGGTACTGACGCAACATGTGGCCAGGGAATTTAGAGGTCCGGACATTAATAGGGGGCAGGGTATCCAACGGCATGTTTTGTCGTACATTGTCATGCAACAGAAACTGGAGGTGAGGGACCTAACGCTGGAAGAACGGACGCTCAGGCTCTGCTGGAACAGGAGCCTGAAGAGAGCAGCCAACTCCCAAGCGTACGCACTTGAGATCCCGCTAGGGATGCTGACCGCGCTACCACATGGGGGCGATTGGTCCCCGCTATCGGACTGGGAGGAACTGGGGCTGCAGGTGGTTGGTGACTTGTACGTTGAGGGGACGCTGGCCCCGTTCCGAGAGGTGCAGGACCGATTTGGTCTGCCAGATGGGGATTTCCTGCTGCATGCGGCAGTGCTCGCGGCGATGCAAAAACACTGGAAGGGGGGGCTGGTGGAACCGGAGACGACTCTGGCGTGTCAGTACGTGGTCATGGCTGCGGGCACTACCAAGGCGGTTACCTGCCTCCATAATAGACTACAGCGCGAGGGACTGGCACAGCTGGGGGCACTGAAAGCAAGATGGGAGACTAGTGTAGGTAGGCCCATCCCGGATGTAGTCTGGGGCCATGTCTTGGAGCGAACCTGGAAGGGAACGAGGAATGCCCGGTTCCAACAGATAAATTTTTTCATTATTCATAGGGCTTACCTGACCCCGGAGAGGATAGCGAGATATTTTCGGGTACGGGACGCCGCATGCCCGAGGTGTTTGGCGCATGAGGCGGACTTGGATCATTTGCTGTGGGGGTGCCCGCGACTAGGGTCATACTGGCATGATGTGGGAGACCTCCTGAATACAGTTACTGACAGGGGAGTGGATTTCGACATGGCTGCATGCTTGCTACTATGATTCCCTCACACAAAGCGGATGAAAATCACTAGCAAATTTATCGATCTGGGCCTTATGTTGGCTCAGAGGGAGATTACCTGGCACTGGAAATCTAAGGAAGGGCCATCGGTGGGAAGGTGGAGGAATGAGCTGTTGAAATGGGCGGGTTGTGAGAGTGTCATCAGAATGCGGCAGGCTACCAGGAGTGCCAATGATAAATGCATGGATATGGCGAGAGCGTGGGAACTGATAGTACAGGCGCTGCGCGACTACATGATAGGAGATGAGGCTGATGATGGCGAGTGATAACTGGCATGGACTCCATGGAGCATTACCATACAGTAGATTTCACTGAGCGATGTCGTGATCTGGTTTTACTGTAATTTAAACACACTCGCACTAGCAGCAGTTGGGTGAGGGGGGGGGGCAAGGGACAATCACCTCGGGGTAGTCAGGCTCACCATGCGGGCCATGGGGTATTCAGATACTGGGATCTAGTGGCAGATTGCAGCTTAAGGGACCTAGACGACTATCCCTAGAGGACAGGGAGGCGCACGTGCTGTATCTTATAGATGGTCACCATTAACACATATGATAGGTTACCATCACATTAGGCTCAACGCCAGGACTAGCCCCAGGACTATCTCGTTGTGTATGGGTTGTTAGGGGAGTTGTTGTTAGGGGGGTTAAAAGCGGAAACTGTGTATCGTAGATGACTGTCTATCACTGCTGGGCGGGCACATTGGAGGTTTTCCTATATGTGAGACATTCCACGCCGCCTGACCTCCGGGTTGTGGGCTGAATGGCTGTGTATATTGTCCGAATCGGACTGAATATTCAATGATGCTCTGAGTGAACTGCCTGTCCAGATTTGAGATTTCTTCACTGACTCCGCAATAAAAACTTATTTAAAAAAAATGTTAGCCACAAATTTGTCGACTAACAAATGCTTACCCGTGTCGTCTGTCAATGACTGCCCACTAAAATCATGGAATGTCTCTTCAAATCATGTAAAGAAATCAGAAACGGACTAATCCGCTTTCTGTTTACAAGACGATAACGTTGTGCTATCTATTTTCTTAGGGGGTATGAGAGTTTTCAACTTAGTCACAATAGCTTTGGGAAGATCTAATATCTCCTGTTGTGGTTTCTGCGCAGGTTCCCTAGCCGCATCTATTTCTTCTAAATACACCCAAGTATCACCATATGCTACATTATCATCTATTTTCCGCCTTGTTCTCCACATATCAGGGGGCAAAATAAGTCTGAAAACATATTGATATCTTGCAAGGTCATAGTACAGGAGCTAATGGCTCCTTCCACTTCTTCATAGAAAGAGGCAGGATTTTTCTGCGGATCAGGCAAAGCGGCTTTAAGAGCCATAACGTCTGCTTTACTCCAAGGAGTATAGACCCAATTACAAACAAATATCCCTTTGCATCATCTGAATCTTTATCGGCACTTGTTTCCAAACCCTCCGGAGGAACATACAAAAGTGCAGCTTCACGCATTGGTTTCATAGTAAGTACAGTATCACTAGGGTCATTGTCTTCCCCCGTAACTTTTTGGGCTGGGGTCAGAACTCTTTGCGCAAGTGGAACTTTGCTAACTGATTTTTGCTCTGCTTTTAAATGTAGTGTATCATGTCTTAATTTAAGTACTCGACTAATTAGTTTAGATGTATTTGACAAAAGGAAAGTTCCATCATTTAATTGTTTATAATCGGAATTAATATCCTTGGGCTCTAAGTTTTTAGAAACGTTTCTAAAACCAAGTATTACTTCCCGGGTAAAGTTCTCTGCACAATATAATTGCTCTAAATCATTCCACGGCTGTGCCATCGCTACAAGATCTGAAGCAGAAGTAGTGCCACAAGCTTCTTTGCGAGCAGTGGATCTGATATTGGCTTTTTCATCAACAGTCAAATTGGAGCGAGTCTGCCACCCATCTTGCTTATCTATGTCTTTATCGTCTGAAGAAAGATGTTCTTCATCGGAAAGATCACCCACAGGGGCAGAGGGAAACTTATTCGGGGACGGAGGTCGATTTAACAAGATGGAATCATCCTGAGGTTTATTAAGTATAGGATAAATGGGGCGCCTATTAGGGTACGGGCCAGTTACGTCTAAACGACGCTCCCTTTCCTCTTTTTTTCTTTTTTTGCCTTTATCTCATTATTTTTTACTTCCAATGCTTTTTGATATATTGTTTTACACTGTTCTTTTTCTGCTATAGCTTCTTCGTTCCTCACTCTCTCTTGTATTGCTTTCTCACACATTCATACACAATCAAACATATCTTGTCAACTTTTTCTTTCAAACAGACACTGTTCTACATATTGAATCTTTAATAAAGTCAAATGACCCATTTACTGGCCGTTGGGGATCAGAATCCTTTTTCGTATATTTGTTCCACAGTGTACTATACATTAAGGAAGAAATACCATATTAAACATACATATGTCTATTATGCGTCCCCTCTGGGGGAGCCGGCTGACTTCTTTCTAATTCCGTTTTGGTACCACCAAGGCAGCAACCTAGCCTACGGAAGTGCTGGAAACAGGCATGCTACCAAATTTTTGTAAAATATTACTTTTCCAAAATATTCCAAAGTAGAGAAACATCTCCACATTACCAGCCTTTATCTTTTGCAAAAAATAAATCCAACAAACAAAACCAGAATCTTGGCCAAGCAAATCAAGCGTGCCGCTTTACCAAACAAGAGTTTCCAACTTCCAACTGCCAATCTCTTGGTCGCCCTAATGGTCACTGCAAAAATAACGCCAAAGCATACCTCAGTCGGGACCGGCAACCACCTGGAGGGTCAAATCGAGAAAACCGAAAAAAAAACACTTTGGCTGCAAAGACAAGGGTCTCCTCATGCAGGACGTCTCCTCAGCAAAATTCCACTTTTCCGTCAAGACCACTCCTTTGGACGGCTGCGTCTCAGATGAGGACCCACGTGTCGGGCACAAACTGTGGAAATGTGATTTTTAATGGGCACCCGGTGCAGGGATCACCCTTCTCTGTCCACAGGTCCGTAGACCAAAAAAATAGAGATTGACGCTGAAGCTGAAATTCAAATAACAGGTTTATTAATCACTTATGAGTGGGACTACATCCATACAACACCCTCAAGTGTTCCAGGAGGTAGGACATTGAATACACAGACCATGGTGCTTATATACAGAGTTTGTTGCAGAATAAGCATGTAGTTACAAATAGAATGTACAAGCATACGCAAGAATAACTACCGACAAGCATGGGCAGATGGGAGATCACTTAGTCAGCAAAGTGGGAGAGGGAACAGAACTGTTTACAACAGCAGAAAATAGTTGACAGTTCCATCTTTAACAAGGTGCATTTCAGCAGCTACAGGCCTTAGCTCAGCACATACATTGCTTAGGCCCAGTACAGAAGGAGTTAA
This sequence comes from Lissotriton helveticus, assembly GCF_964261635.1. Lineage (NCBI taxonomy): Eukaryota > Metazoa > Chordata > Amphibia > Caudata > Salamandridae > Lissotriton > Lissotriton helveticus. The sequence goes on from NC_136057.1 coordinate 1,727,150,830, forward strand.
CTAAAGCTGATGACTCAAGCAGAATAGAAGGGCAAGCAACAGTGAAGACGGAAGAAATACAAAGCTAACAAAATGGATGCCACAACCAAAATGGCTTTCGCTTATGCTAACAGAAATTATTACACGTTTTCCACACAATGACAGCCTCTACCACACCATACCACTCCATACAATGACAGGCCATACCATACAATATAAAACGATATAGCATACTATACTATACTATACCATACAATGACAGACCATACCATACAATATAATACAATATATCATACTATACTATACCATACTATACTATACTATACTATACTATATTATACTATACTATACTATACTATACTATACTATACTATGACAGGCCAAACCATACAATATAATACCATGTAGCATACTATACTATACAATGACAAGCCATACCATACAATATAATACCATATAGCATACTATACTATACTATACTGTCATTTGACAGGCCATACCATAACATGCTTTAAAATGATAGGCTATAGCATACCATAATATACAATGGCAGGCATTAATATACAATGCGATGCAATGACTTGCCATGCCATACCACTGTTCTATACAATGATAGGCCATACCATATCATATTATACCATGCTACAGTTACAGTGTACCATACTATACTATAGTACAAAATGAGAGGCCATACCACACCGTATTATACCATACCATCAGTGTCACTGGACTTATGTGATTGCATGGGCGTAGAATTTTTTTGCATAAATATAGATCTGCCATAATTGCCACATAATCCATCACTGCTGCATAGTTTGCAGATTTTAACCCAAACAAATTGTTACAAGCACAAATAAAGCAGCAACATGTGCTGCAGCACAGTGAAAGGCCCTTTGCAAAGCCTTACTTGTCAAGTTTCTGTTGTTTTTTTATATATTTTTGTGTTACACTGGTACTAATGTGGTGCACCCAATGCCCAGGCAGTGTTAACAAGTGTAAAAATGACAAAATAATGAAGCAAAACCATCATAAAATGTTCTGCATTACGCTGCATGATTTGCTTTTCTTGCTGCATAACTTACCCAACCCTTCTGCATACTTTGTCCCTTCCCTGACGTATAATTCCAGTAGCCTTGCATACCATACCATGCCACACCATACTATATTATACAAACGTTATCATACAATCATATAATACTATATTATCTATATATATAAAAAACGAATGTATGTCTGTCTGTCTGGCTGTCTGTCTGTTTGTCCTTTATGCATTACTACACCATTCATCCGATCACCATGAAACTTTGGGAAGTTGTTGAGTACACTACCGCGAAGGTTTCTGGCATAAATTTATTTTAAATATCGGCCCGCCAGGGCCCTCATAATCTTTTGAATACTGATGTACGCACCAGACGGAAAAACAACAAATCATGTATCCACAAGCACTTGAATAAATAAATAGAATTAAAACACCATTCATCAGATCGCCATGAAACTTTGGGAAGTTGTTGAGTACACTCCCGCGGAGGTTTCTGGCATAAAAATGTTTTAAATATCAGCCCGTAAAATAAGGAGAACGTAGTTTTCCTTATAAAGCCCTCACCCACCGACCTAGTCGGTGGCATGCTTCATCATCGGGCCCACCACAGTGGCACCGAGTGTGCCCCGGGTGTGCTTCAACGCCAGGTGACTGCGGAGCTGGTATATTGCTGAGTGTGCAGTGAGTAGGGTGAGAAAGGTGAAGTTTAAAAGCTATACAGTAGGTCCCAGCACCCGAGGGTAATTTATTTTAATGAACTGGGCCTCTGTTAGCAAATAAAAGGCAGGTAGACGTAAAGTGGAGTGCTAATTATGACCTCCAGCGTCTAGTGTGGTCTACATGTTTCAGCCGGGCGCCGCGGAAGGACGAATAGGTCCAAGGAGGAACTAGACCGCAATACTCGGTCTCTTTCTCTGCCAGGCGACCCACGAAGACAAAACAGATCAAGCTTGAGGGAATCCCCCTCTAACAGCTATAACGCCTTAGTGTGCGTTTCACTTACCCAAAAGACAACACAATCACTTAAATTTATCATTTTTATTATTTAAATTGCACGTTTTTCACATAAAAACGGTCCTGAGGAAAGCCAGCTTAAAATCCACAAGGCACTGGCTGAAACATGTAGACCACACTAGACGCTGGAGGTCATAATTAGCACTCCACTTTACGTCTACCTGCCTTTTATTTGCTGTGGTGGGCCCGATGATGAAGCATGCCACCGACTAGGTCGGTGGGTGAGGGCTTTATAAGGAAAACTACGTTCTCCTTATTTTACGTACATACCTGAGTCTCCCACTTCCCGTAATTTAGCTAGTCCTTATTGATACATATATATAACCCAGGGGATACGGTCTAGCTTATCTAGTCCTCTCTCTCTCGTTGATTTAAGCATTAAATATCAGCCCCCCAGGGCCCTCATAATCTTTCGAATACTGATGTAGCACAAGACAGAAAAACAAAAAATCACCATGAAACTTTGGGAAGTTGTGGAGTACACTCCCGCGAAGGTTTCTGCGATAAAAATGTTTTAATTATCGGCCACCCAGGGCCCTCATAATCTTTCGAATACTAATGTACGCACCAGGCGGAAAAAAAAAAAATTGTGTATCCACATGCACTCGATTATGAGGGCCCTGGGGGGCCGATATTTAAAAAACATTTATGCCAGAAACCTTCGCGGGAGTGTACTCAACAACTTCACAAAGTTTCCTGGCGATCGGATGAATGCTGTTTTAATTCTATTTATTTATCCGAGTGCTTGTGGATACACGATTGTTTGTTTTTCCGTCTTGTGCGTACATCAGTATTCGAAAGATTATGAGGGCCCTGTGGGACCAATGTTTTAAAAAATGTTATGCCAGAAACCTTCACGGGAGTGTACTCAACAACTTCCCAAAGTTTCATGGCGATCGGATGAATGGTGTAGTAATGCAAAAAGGACAAACAGACAGACAGACAGACAGACAGACAGACATATATTTCTTTTTATCTATACTACTATTATAAAGAGAGAACACAAACCTTTGAGCCAGGTAAACTCGAAAAGTACACCACCAATCAAAACACCCAAGACATCTTTGAAAACCTCAGGGCAAGCAGACGGACATAGGCTATTAAAAATAAAAAATATACGTTGTTTAAAAAATTTCGAAATAAAAATAAAGTAGTCCCTTGCAAGTAGCGCCGGCCGTGACGTCTGCGTGATGACATCATTTGCGTTTGCGCTCCCTGGCAACACTTCCTGAAATGGCGCCGAAGATCGCGACCTGCTGGGAGGACTGCCGCGGCCCTGCTTGCTGCTGGGCGAAGTGGTGGCCTGTGCGGGCGGGTTGCCTGGAGAGTGGCGGCCTGTGCGGGTGGGGCGCCTGGAGAGTGGCGGCCTGTGCGGGCGGGGTGCTTGGAGCGGGACCAGCGGCTGAGGTAAGGATCAGGCAGGCTCTCCGTGACACGGGCGGGAGGGGGCCGGGAGGCGGCCGGGGGCGGGAGTGCACACAAGCCTCAAATGCTGCCCCCAGCCCCTTTCTGCCCCAGGCAACGCTGGGGCGGGCTGCTAGTATATATATATATATAGATAGATAATAATCATTTTAGAAAAGTTGTGCATGGTGGCAAAAAAAACATTGTCAAGCCAATAGATCTCACAGGCAAGACCTACAGGTGTTCACAATGCTTGTGACAAACCCAAGCTCATAGCTAACCCAAAGTGCAACATAGTCATGGGGGTGTAGACGATATGCGACACACAGGTAATCCAGGTGGGCACAGAAATGCTGGATCAAAGGAGCTGAGAGATCTCCTGTGCTGGACTTTAAAGCCCCTTCCTGCCCAGGGCCATCAAGACCAGCCACAAAATCAGCACATACTTCTGTGGGCTTGACATTGCACAGAAAGTAAGTCTTGTGGGAAATGGAGGTGCTCTTGCATTGCCATTGGATGCTTTGTTGTGTAAAGGAACCCAGGAAACTAGTGACCATTTGAAGAGAAATTCCAAGAGTCCAAAATCGATTTTTCAGTAAAATTTGATCCCTTTCCCGAAGAAAGCCCCTTACCAATCCAGCTAGTTCAGTTCTATTTGGCATTTTTTGAGTTTAAACAGGGTTTTCATGCTGAATCGCTCTCGTCACAGCTCTAACAGCATGAGAGCTGCGATGTTATGGAGTCTGGTTCCTTCCTGTGAATGTTTTCTGATGTACTGCAGAGATATGGTGTACTCTGGGCTAGATGTTATACTGGTCCAGCATCAAACAAGGAAAGCAAGGGTCTGACCCGTGGCCAGTTAAAGGATCATTCCATGGTAGAGCTAAGCACACGTCTGCAGCAACATCTATTTTCACTGATTAACTTGTTGGAAGCTCGTTGGCCAAAGTCCAATGCTGGTCATGTTTTTACTTAAAATAACCTTATTCTGAAGCAACCTTTGGTTTATTCTGTGGCTGACATAATTTGGGTTTTATTCTATATAACAATAGTTTGCAACTATAGCCTTGCAGGTAACAGCAGAAAATAGTCAGTGGAGGCCTATTTTGTGTGTGCTCTTGTCAACGGAGACACAGCGCGCCAATGTTCAGCTCACGTCAACTGTCCATTTTCACTTCTAAGAGATAATTGTATCGAAAACACATAATAAACCTTATCCCATAGTCAGGCCAAATGGCTTTGTCAGTGGCTGTTTGTATTATGAGGAACAAAGTTGTCCATAGTATATCCTAAACATTCTCCTATATGATGTTGCCGCATAAAATCGTCACTCCTCATCACCATTCTCTATTCATTAGTTATTTCGGCCCTTCTGTTATCTTTGATCCCATGTAACATTGAGTGCTCACCTCCTTTACTGCTCGCCATCACCTCCAGATGCATCTTCCCATTAGCACAATTCTGCAGGCTACAACCAAACTGTCTAAACAAAGCATATATTGTGCAATTGTGGTTATTTGAGTTAACTTGGCCCAAGTAACCCTGTACATCCCATTCTCTATTTTATTAATTTCTTGACTTTTGGTCACCCCATTTAGCTAATTCCATGAAAACGCTTTGAGCCCTTCATGCCAATCATTTATAAATATACTAACACCAATTACAGCAGTGGCTCCTGATGTTCTCCACCAATAACTATCCCCTTTCTAAAACTAGCTCTACATTTTATGAATTCCCTTCTGCAGCAAGAAATGGCCTGCTTGTTCATAAATATCACAACTTCCATATTGACAACGATTTTGCTAGTGGTAACATGGCCGACTGAAAAAGGCACTCAGATTTGTTTTAACTTATTTTCCACCGCCTTGTGGTGTCTCGTGTTAGACTTTCTTCCAGTTGTATTGAAATTGTTGACCATAATATTTCAAACGGTTTTCTTGCCAAGGCCAATGACAGGTATTTTCCATGGAGCTTGTATGATGTCCATCGGGCCTGGTTGCCGTAGGGGACATATTCAAAATCCCTGGATCTAGCACATGGCTACCAGTTTCTGGATCTCAGCCCTCCCCAGTGGAGACCAAAAGAAGGAGGAGAAACAACCGTGCCCCAAATCTCTTGCAGCACTTGGAGAGTAATCATGGATGCCACCTTAAGGCACACAGTGGAAGAGAAAAGGAGAGGCCTTGTGGGAGCACAGGGGTTCATTGTTGATCGATGAATATGCGCCATGTCGATTGAGGGTGATTGTCATCTCTGGTTTAGTGCTGAGTCCTTAATCATAGAATAGATGCTCCAGCTTTGTTCAGCGAGTCCTTGATTTCAAGGGCTTTCTAGATTACTTTGGGGTGGGGTTAGGTCCTCCTTTCACTGGAGAGATGCTAACGGTCCAAAGATAAGAACTTCAAGTCAGGCAGGCATCTAGGGTCCTTGAACCCTGGCACCACTGCACCTGCTGCTCTATTCATTGCCAGGCCTCTGAGTCTGGTCAGCCTGCTCTAGCCGGCGGACCGGCCTGAGGTGAAACCCTTCTCACTACAAGAGAGATGGCTTTAACTTTGCAGTTTGTCTGAGTGCTCCAAGCCTGCGTCTTGGACCTTGAGCCGGCATTTCTTTTATATTTAGAGCTACACCCTGGAGCTACTCGTTATTCCGATGGATAACTCCATTGTAACGAGGGACATGGTTACATTTGTTTAAAAACATGGCCAGTGCAGGGGAACAAGGACATTGAATAAAAACAGCCCATGTGAATGCACGTGCAGGGACAAGGCGCGGCAGCCATTTTACCAGGGCATCGAGACCCTCACCTCCATTTGCAGTATGTTTGTCTCCCGAGGTGGGGCGTGGGCCAGGAGGACAACGAGGGCTTGTCTGGACTGGAGCTCAGTCACATTTGGAAGCGTTCAGGGGCCGCACCGAGTTGTCAGGGTGAGTAACTTTGTTTGGTCACTTAAGGTCAGCCGAAGTTCGGGTTAAGACTACACTGGTCCGCAGGGACATTGCTTTGTAAGCAAAGATGCCTTCCGACAATAAACTAGGTGGCAACAGTACAAGCTATTCACAGGAAGGGGGAAGCTTGTTAAAGTAAGACTATCGAAGCAGCAAAAAGCAAGGAGTGAATAATGCGAGCACGTGGACGCCAAGATGGGGCTGAGCGAGCCGGGTGAATGAAGGCATTAGCCGTGGGCGGACCGTGGAAAACCGCTTCTAGGGGGAAACTCCAGGGGCCTGGCAGGAGGACTGCTGACGCAAAGAAAAGACGGAGGGCTGGAAGGGGCCCGCCGGGCGGGTTAGTCCCACAGGCCAGTCCTATAAATGGAAACCGATTTTTTTATGCAAGATGTAATTGACTCACCATCGGAAACCTGCCAAGCTGACACATCCACACAGCAACAGTAGCCGGAATTCCTTCCTATTGAGCCGCAAACTGGGGCCTAGACTACGCGCCCAAATTGCTGTCACTGCTCAAGAGAAACATGTGGGGGAAAGTGCGCCATTTTCCATCTGGCTTCCCCTTTACTACTGTGAAAGTATAGTAAAAGTTTCCAGACCTGCCATCTTACATGGTGCAACTGTTTGGTACACAATAGCAGAACTCTTGACAGGCGAGCCGGAAACCCCGGCAGTGAGTGAGTATCTAGCTACGCACTGCCAAAGTCCATTACAGATTCCGAAAACACTCCAGGACATCAGTGGTAGCCTCACGAAGCTTTGGGTGGGGTCGCAGTGCCTCTCAGGCAGTTCTCAGTACAAATCCCAGTCTCTCCAAGGTTCCGCCCCCAGGGCCACCTTAACAGCATTATAGACCCCCGGGCAAAGCAGTGTACTGGGCCCTGCCTACACAACCACTCACAGGAATATAAATGTTTAACGGAAAATTAGTGTTAAATTCTGATCTGCATGGAGCCCCTATGCTTGTGAGGCCCTCGGGCAACTGCCCAGTGTGCCCATGCGTTACGACGTCACTGCTCGCCCCTCCTCTCACACAGTGGCGCATTATTTGAAGTTGGAAGATCTGAGGTACCTAAACAAATCTGACAGGGTGGGAGATGCTCCATTGACATATGTGGTAAAGGAGGGGCTATCTCGTGGACATGCCTTGGAAGGAGCGTGGAGCATTGACAAGACAGCTAAATCACTTCAATGACTTTAGGCCCTAGGAACATGAACTAGGCCTCGGCACTTTGCATTCTTCAGTTGTTTCCTTCCCCAGATGGAAACACGACCTGGATTTAATGCACCTTGGAAACTATGGTAAATTGTTTCCCCCATGCCCCACAGGCAGTAAGAGATATCTATAATGTGTCTTTTTCAGTTTACTCTGCTCATGCCGAACTTCATTCTCTGCATAAGGTGGAATTCATAAGCTGCTACCACCACAGAAAGAATAATTCTGCAAAAGAATTACATGTTATGTTTTTTACAATAAATAGCTCCAATTTGAGTTGCCTACGTGTCACAAAAAAAAAAGGGTATGTGAGATTTTCATATTTTCATGGAGGAGAAAACTAGCCTACTTCCCTAGTCCACGTCTTTTCAGTTATAAGTATTTGGTACCTTTTACTATGTGGCTTGGCAAAATATGTGCAGCCGGCATTAATCGCAGGTGGGGGGGGGGGGGTCCGGGGGGGCGCGCAGGGAGGCTTGGTAGTAAGTGTAATAATACATTTTTAAAACTTACCTGTTCGCCGGCCAACCGGGTCCCGCGTTTTCTTAGCTCCTGCTTCTGTTCTCCTGCCTGCGGCAGGAACAGGAAACAGGCAGCATCCCTCCCCTCCCGTAAGCTAATTACAATGCTGCAATGGCAGCATTGGGATTGGCAGGGACGGCGCCCAGCCAGGCGCCTATAGGAAGGCCAGTTTCTCCATGTATGCTGCATAGCTGCCTACATGGAGAAAGGGAAGAATGCGCATGACTGGTTTGGGCGGGCGCAGAGGGCCGACTAAACCAGTCCTGCTCACTCGGGAGTGGGCCGACTAAACCAGCCCTGCTCGTAAATCAGACCCCCCACCCACCTGCCCGCAACCAAACACTTCTGCGTTCTCGCAATGCAAGAAGCAGAAACATAAAATGGTAGTTTTACTATTTTATGTTTCTGCTTCTGGCACTGCGAGAAAGCAGTGGGGCAACTCTCCTCCGCCCTAGTGGAGGAGCCATCCCAATATATGTCTTACAGGCTTGCTAAACCTACCTCCGAAACAACAAAGTCAAAAGAAATGGCAAAAATCTGGGTAAAATGTGCAAAGCAGGAGAAGATCCCTACAAGAGCACTCAGTTGAAAACGTATTCAAGGACTGTGTGGGTCCAGATTTTTGCGAGAAAGCTTGGCCTCTAAGACCTGCTTGGTTCTATTGGGTAGCTTAGTCAAGCAGTCAAAACCCGGATCACAGGATGTGGTGTGAAAGTTGTGTGTCAGCCACAGGTTGAAGCGGACGGGATATTAAATAAAAAATGTCCCCTACTTTTTGTGAACAGACAACAATCCCGAGACAGCTAATTCCGAGAGCTGAAATCCCTCAGTTGTAAGGTAAAGCAAAGCATCTCCTGTGCTATGAAACCGAGGAAAGAAGCTAAACAAGAAACAAGCCTTCTCGCAAGGGTGCCTGCTTGCGTGAAAGAAATGTAAATGTGCGTAACTGGTCAATCTGCAAAGGAAAAGGGTGCTTGGAAGCCGGTATTGACTTTAATTGATGGAATCACTTAAAGCATCCTGATGACACAGATATATATTTTATTTGCGTGGTATTGACTTAGATGTTCACAGTGCTTTCTGTCACAGATGTGGACTGCTTAGCACTAAACATACACAAGTCACTCTTCTCTACTGCTCCAAACAGGATTAAATTAAGTGGCTCTCTAGTTACACACACTGATCTATGCAGTGCAGTAAATAATGGAGGTTTCATAATCTTCAATAGTGGTTTTCCCATTTAACTTGCATTTATTTTTCAATTAGGCTGTGCATAATTTTATATGTAATTACCTGAAGGTGAAAGACCCAAAACAATTACAGAATATTTTCTTTTTCATCCATGCTTTTGACCCCACCCACACGCGCACTCATGTCGCCCCTATTGCACACAGCATCACAGTTCCCATGCTTTTTCTAACGCACTTCGACCGCTGGTTTCAGCTATTCCAGACATGTTCACATAAGAGTTATGTCCCCAATTTCAGGGTTTGAAGGTCGGTCTGAAATTCATGCTTCCAGGAAAACAGCTCTCATAAGTGTTTTGTCATTTTGCACCACTTGTTTGTACAACCACCATAATGTCACCTCAAAGGCCTGAGGGGGACATTTAAGATGAACCAGTGTTACCCTTTTGGATACCGCATTATGGGCAGCCGCAGAGGTCTCAAAGTATGAATCCAACTGGTAAATAAATGCAAGAGTCAATACCCCCTGGATATAGGGGTCTTACGATAGCCCTTGAAAACAGCCACGCCCTAATCTGTGGAAGTCATTTACTGTTTGACAGATGCAGGGTTAGGAGCAAAAAAAAACATCAAATGCTTTGGCTATTAGCTTCACAGTTCCCAGGCCCCACACAGAGGTGTGTAAACCAAGGGTTTCCATTAGCAGAGCCTCAGACCGAGCCACCGAGGGAAACTGTTGACCTGGGGGCCTGTCAAGCACAGGAATAGCAAGTCACAGTGGGGTGGGCCACAGTCAGAGGTTCTGCATGCAGTGATCTCCAGAGTTAACATGGCGGTCCCAGCAGGGAAACCAGCCTGTGGCCCTTGAGTGCAGGGAGAAAAATCCCGGCGCTTCTGGGCCGTTGCTGTTTTGTTTTTTCTCAAACAAACTCCAGCTGCGGGAGTTTGTTTTAGAAAAACAAGAATGTATGCTGACCTTGGTCAAATAAACACAGCCTCCTCTCCGAATATTTTTCTGCCTTCGGTGCAATTGTACTGAGGACAGCGAGACTCCTGCCAGGCAGGTGGGGACCCCAAAAAATGGCAGGCAGCCTTCCACCAGGGAAATGGATCCAGGGCCTCCACCGCCCTAGCAGGGTTGTTGCCCCCACCCCGAGCCACCATGGTCTAAATGTCTCTTAATACCTTTAAATCTCTTGATACCTTTAAACCGCAGGTTGTGGTAGAAGGATTCCACCACACATGCAGTGGCGTAGGAAGGGTTGTGCGGGGCCCCCCTGGTGTGTTTTTAACACATATTTTTGCCATTTTGTCAAGCTGGGGGTGATAAGAAAAGAAATGTTCCGCACAGGGTACCACCTGACCTTGCCACACCACTGCACACATGGCCAGTTGAAACTGGAAAGTCTTGCCTGTCCTTAAATATAGAGTTCAAATGGCCCTGAAAATTGAAAGTGCCATATATTTTAGTAATAGATTATAGCTACACATTTCCATGTGGCCCTATACTAACAGGGACTCCCTTTGATGATGGTGTAAGTTGGGGTCTCCCTTCAATTGAGAACACTTTGTAATCTAGACGAGGAGGGGTTAAGTCATGTTTGGAAATCCTAGTCCTGTTATCATGATAACATAGATTTGGGGTTATAGGTGGAAACTGGTCAATGCACCTCTGCACCGCTGGGAAGGGTTCATGGTGGAACTCCAACGAATTACTTCACAGACCCCCGAAGCCTACACAGGAAATGGTCCGCCTTATCCAGGTGCCACTACAGGCAATGGTGTGTGGGGCTCTGGTGCTCCAGACAGGGCAGCAAGGTTTTGTGGGTTTCGGGAGTTTCAGGAGTCAACATATGAAGCAGGGTTTCCATTTCCCATGTCTTCTGACTGGCACTTCTTGTGATTATGTCAGGGCAGCCCTTTTTAGGTTTTGACTGGCCATGCGCTTTGCGCATGTGCCAAAAAAAACCTCTTGAGTTGTGTGTGTGGGTCGGGATACGCCCCCTCCTCCGATTGGCTAGCTCCATAAATGGAGGCTAGCCATTGGACGAGGGGCCTGTCCGTCAATGCCGGACCAGATTCGGGGGCGTTCCCGAGATTCTTTGGCTTTTGCCGACGTCACGCGACGTCAGCCAAAAGCCGGGAACGCCCCCGAATCTGTCCCGGCATTGAGCCGGCACCCGCCTTCCGATGCAGCATTTTCATTGTTACTATAAGCTTGTTTATTTTATACGTTTTAGCGTTGTGGACATTAAAAAGGACTGAAATGATGTACATATATGTGAATATCCGTTTTAGAGTTAGGTCCTTTGCTGGATGTGTTTTATTTCATGGGAGTAAAGTATACCGAATTCACGCTGGTTTCTCTTTATTTTAATGAGGCGAAAACAGACTAATTTGTGCGGTGATAAATGTCCCAGCGGCGAGCATGCTACTTTTTTTTATTTAATGACAGCCTCATTAGATGAAGTTATTTATTTAGAGCTTCCCATGTGTTACCTATTATAGGGCACCGACCCCCACTGTGAAACCACTAACTTTCCACTTTCCGACCAGAAAAGTGCACCCGGGATCACAGCATCGCCTAATTGTGCACTTCCCGCGGCAGCGAAAGGCCACGAGGCAGCAATATTGTGCTACTGAACACTGCCTGACCCGCTGGGCATTGACAAACATTGCATGCGTATTAACAAGAGGAATACAAAGGTCTGCTTACTACAGAACAAAGGGAATATTTCAAGTAGATAAACTTCCAAATAAGGTAGGAATCGTAAGCTGATAGTTAAAAAAAATGTTTATGCTGTCGCACTTTGAAACTTCCTGCTCACCTTTTAATAAAATTTCGTAACGAACATCAGGCAAACAAAGGAACCGAGAGTGGATTTTAAGGCGTGCAGATTCAGAGTCAGAGTGCAGATTCAGAGTCAGAGTGCAGATTCAGAGTGCGAGTGCAGAGTGCGAGTGCAGAGTGCAGAGTGCGAGTGCAGAGTGCAGACTGATAGTGCAGACTGATAGTGCAGACTGATAGTGCAGACTGAGAGTGCAGACTGAGAGTGCAGACTGAGAGTGCAGATTGAGAGTGCAGATTGAGAGTGCAGATTGAGAGTGCAGAGTGCAGATTGAGAGTGCAGAGTGCAGATTCAGAGTGCAGAGTGCAGATTCAGAGTGCAGAGTGCAGATTCAGAGTGCAGAGTGCAGATTCAGAGTCAGAGTGCAGATTCAGAGTCAGAGTGCAGATTCAGAGTGCGAGTGCAGAGTGCGAGTGCAGAGTGCGAGTGCAGAGTGCAGACTGATAGTGCAGACTGATAGTGCATACTGATAGTGCAGACTGATAGTGCAGACTGATAGTGCAGACTGAGAGTGCAGATTGAGAGTGCAGATTGAGAGTGCAGATTGAGAGTGCAGAGTGCAGATTGAGAGTGCAGAGTGCAGATTGAGAGTGCAGAGTGCAGATTGAGAGTGCAGAGTGCATATTGAGAGTGCAGAGTGCAGATTGAGAGTGCAGAGTGCAGATTGAGAGTGCAGATTGAGAGTGCAGATTGAGAGTGCAGAGTGCAGATTCAGAGTGCAGATTCAGAGTGCAGATTCAGAGTGCAGATTCAGAGTGCAGATTCAGAGTGCAGAGTGGAGATTCAGAGTGCAGAGTGCAGATTCAGAGTGCAGATTCAGAGTGCAGAGTGCAGATTCAGAGTGCAGATTCAGAGTGTAGAGTGCAGATTCAGAGTGCAGATTCAGAGTGCAGATGCAGAGTGCAGATGCAGAGTGCAGATTCAGAGTGCAGATTCAGAGTGCAGATTGAGAGTGTAGAGTGTAGATTCAGAGTGTAGATTGAGAGTGCAGAGTGCAGATTGAGAGTGCAGAGTGCAGATTGAGAGTGCAGATTGAGAGTGCAGAGTGCAGATTGAGAGTGCAGAGTGCAGATTGAGAGTGCAGAGTGCAGATTGAGAGTGCAGATTGAGAGTGCAGATTGAGAGTGCAGATGCAGAGTGCAGATGCAGAGTGCAGATTCAGAGTGCAGAGTGCAGATTCAGAGTGCAGAGTGGAGATTCAGAGTGCAGATTCAGAGTGCAGAGTGCAGATTCAGAGTGCAGATTCAGAGTGTAGAGTGCAGATGCAGAGTGCAGATGCAGAGTGCAGATGCAGAGTGCAGATTCAGAGTGCAGATGCAGAGTGCAGATTCAGAGTGCAGATTCAGAGTCCAGATTCAGAGTGCCGAGTGTAGATTCAGAGTGCAGATTCAGAGTGCAGAGTGCAGATTGAGAGTGCAGAGTTCAGATTGAGAGTGCAGATTGAGAGTGCAGATTGAGAGTGCAGAGTGCAGATTGAGAGTGCAGATTGAGAGTGCAGATTGAGAGTGCAGATTGAGAGTGCAGATTGCAGATTGAGAGTGCAGATTGAGAGTGTAGAGTGCAGATTGAGAGTGTAGAGTGCAGATTCAGAGTGCAGATTCAGAGTGCAGAGTGCAGATTCAGAGTGCAGAGTGGAGATTCAGAGTGGAGATTCAGAGTGGAGATTCAGAGTGGAGATTCAGAGTGGAGATTCAGAGTGGAGATTCAGAGTGCAGATTCAGAGTGCAGAGTGGAGATTCAGAGTGGAGATTCAGAGTGCAGATTCAGAGTGCAGATTCAGAGTGCAGAGTGCAGATTCAGAGTGCAGATTCAGAGTGCAGAGTGCAGATTCAGAGTGCAGATTCAGAGTGCAGAGTGCAGATTCAGAGTGCAGATTCAGAGTGCAGAGTGCAGATTCAGAGTGCAGAGTGCAGATTCAGAGTGCAGAGTGCAGATTCAGAGTGCAGAGTGCAGATTCAGAGTGCAGATTCAGAGTGCAGATTCAGAGTGCAGAGTGCAGATGCAGAGTGCAGATGCAGATGCAGAGTGCAGATGCAGAGTGCAGATGCAGAGTGCAGATGCAGAGTGCAGATGCAGAGTGCAGATGCAGAGTGCAGATTCAGAGTGCAGATTCAGAGTGCAGATTCAGAGTGCAGATTCAGAGTGGAGATTCAGAGTGGAGATTCAGAGTGGAGATTCAGAGTGCAGATTCAGAGTGCAGATTCAGAGTGCAGATGCAGAGTGCAGAGTGCAGAGTGCAGATGCAGAGTGCAGATGCAGAGTGCAGATGCAGAGTGCAGATGCAGAGTGCAGATGCAGAGTGCAGATTCAGAGTGCAGATTCAGAGTGCAGAGTGGAGATTCAGAGTGGAGATTCAGAGTGGAGATTCAGAGTGCAGATTCAGAGTGCAGATTCAGAGTGCAGATTCAGAGTGCAGATTCAGAGTGCAGAGTGGAGATTCAGAGTGGAGATTCAGAGTGGAGATTCAGAGTGCAGATTCAGAGTGCAGAGTGGAGATTCAGAGTGCAGATTCAGAGTGCAGATTCAGAGTGCAGATTCAGAGTGCAGATTCAGAGTGCAGAGTGGAGATTCAGAGTGGAGATTCAGAGTGCAGATTCAGAGTGCAGAGTGGAGATTCAGAGTGCAGAGTGCAGATTCAGAGTGCAGAGTGCAGAGTGCAGAGTGCAGAGTGCAGAGTGCAGATTCAGAGTGCAGATTCAGAGTGCAGATTCAGAGTGCAGATTCAGAGTGCAGATTCAGAGTTCAGAGTGCAGATTCAGAGTGCAGAGTGCAGATTCAGAGTGCAGAGTGCAGATTCAGAGTGTAGAGTGCAGATTCAGAGTGTAGAGTGCAGATTCAGAGTGCAGATTCAGAGTGCAGAGTGCAGAGTGCAGATTCAGAGTGCAGAGTGGAGATTCAGAGTTCAGAGTGCAGATTCAGAGTGCAGATTCAGAGTGCAGAGTGCAGATTCAGAGTGCAGAGTGCAGATTCAGAGTGCAGAGTGCAGATTCAGAGTGTAGAGTGCAGATTCAGAGTTCAGAGTGCAGATTCAGAGTGCAGAGTGCAGATTCAGAGTGCAGAGTGGAGATTCAGAGTGCAGATTCAGAGTGCAGAGTGGAGATTCAGAGTGCAGATTCAGAGTGCAGAGTGGAGATTCAGAGTGCAGATTCAGAGTGCAGAGTGGAGATTCAGAGTGCAGATTCAGAGTGCAGAGTGGAGATTCAGAGTGCAGATTCAGAGTGCAGAGTGGAGATTCAGAGTGCAGAGTGGAGATTCAGAGTGCAGATTCAGAGTGCAGAGTGGAGATTCAGAGTGCAGATTCAGAGTGCAGAGTGCAGATTCAGAGTGCAGATTCAGAGTGCAGAGTGGAGATTCAGAGTGCAGATTCAGAGTGCAGCGTGGAGATTCAGAGTTCAGAGTGCAGAGTGCAGAGTGCAGATTCAGAGTGCAGATTCAAGATTCAGAGTGCAGTTTCAGAGTGCAGAGTGCAGATTCAGAGTGCAAAGTGCAGATTCAGAGTGCAGAGTGCAGATTCAGAGTGCAGATTCAAGATTCAGAGTGCAGATTCAGAGTGCAGAGTGGAGATTCAGAGTTCAGAGTGCAGATTCAGAGTGCAGATTCAAGATTCAGAGTGCAGATTCAGAGTGCAGAGTGCAGATTCAGAGTGCAAAGTGCAGATTCAGAGTGCAGAGTGCAGATTCAGAGTGCAGATTCAAGATTCAGAGTGCAGATTCAAGATTCAGAGTGCAGATTCAGAGTGCAGAGTGCAGATTCAGAGTGCAGAGTGCAGATTCAGAGTGCAGAGTGCAGATTCAGAGTGCAGAGTGCAGATTCAGAGTGCAGATTCAGCCCTGTGTGTGGTGAGGAGGGCCCCTCAGTGTTTCACATGCTTCTACGGAGGTTTAGGGACCTTGTTGCTTCACTGCTGATTGGGCTCTGAGACGACCATCCTGCCTAGTTACCTGTTGTGAATGGGTATAAACAATAAACGTCCGATTATGGTGCCGGTTGGACCTATCCCCCCCTCAAGAACACAAAGAACCTACTGACATTTTCTACCTGAAATAGACCATCTAATTTGGAAAGACCACCCTGTGTCCTTCCTGATTTTATTTTCACCCAGTCACTAATCTCAAACTTATACTCCTTTCTCTCCATGCTCACATTTGTACCCTTGCCTCCTACACCATTTCAACCTTTCAGCCATGCATGGACCAATTTAGTACCAGGTAAGCATCACACATCTATTGAAATGGGGGTCGCAGTGTGTAGGGCTTGCAGTGTGTGGGGGGGGTCGCAGTGTGTGGGGGGCTCTGTGTGGGTGTGTGTGGAGGGCTCCGTGTGGGTGTGTGTGTGGGGGGGCTTTGTGTGGCTGTGTGTGTGGGGGGCTCTGTGTGGGTGTGTGTGTGGAGGGCTCTGTGTGTGTGTGTGGGGGGGCTCTGTGTGTGTGGGGGGGGCTCTCTGTGGGTGTTTGTGTGTGTCATTTGCGAGAGATAAAGCTAGTTGCATTGTAAATGACAATGCCATTTATTTATGTTTTAAAAAAACACATAAATAAAAATAATGTCAAGAGCAATGCCAATAGCTCTAACTTTAACAAAGGCAAAACCATTGCATTGTAAATGCTTGTTAGCTTCTGTCAAGATGGTGGAAGGAGAGCTGTCACGTGATCACTGAGGCTATTAGGGGTCTACTTAGACCAGATGTGACTTTAACCACATAGATCCAGACTGGCAAGGGAGTTGATATTTCTTGAGGCTTAGATCCAGTCTTGAGGGATTCTGCAATATACAACTCCTCATCAAGGAGCTACCACCATAGGGACCATGCAGGACTACATTTCAGGTCAAGAAGGCATTTAAGTACCGGCTTACCATGGAGACTGCATATATCAGTTCTTGGTGGGGTGGGTGGAGATCCAGCACACGTCAGATCAAGAGCAACATTCAAAGCTTAATCGCTCAGCTATTCAATGGGTGTGCTGGTTTGCAAGCTTTCTCTTGAGCTGAGATAAAGGAACTGTTTAAAGCTTGAGCATGATGTGAATTCCATCTCCCAAGCTGGATGTGGGAAAGAACTCCTTATATGTAGTTTCACCCTCTGGCAGGGTATAGTCACTTACTTACTCACGCTTTCTGGCGAAAACTGTCTAGGTGAAAGTATTGTGGGCCTCATTTATGAAAAGTGGAGCATCTCTGCGCTGGCGCAGAGACGCCTCACAATTACTTACGATATGCTGCGTCACTTTTGTAAAATGTCATAAATATCCATGCAACACTTTTACGCATGTATTTACAACGGAGCGCCTACCTTGCATAATATAATACTTATGTGATGCAGTCCATACCGACGCAGTGCCTTCTTGATGCAGGGGTTTGAAAATAGACGCATCCTCAAGGATGCGTCACCCTTTAAATATGGAGTAGAATTTGCACCGCCAATGCGGCAAAAATTTTGACGCATTGGCGGCGCAACCTCTTCATAAATAAGTCCCTATATTACTCCAGCATAGTGAGTGAGGCAGTGAAGGTAGAAGACAGGATGTGAAAATCAGATGATGGAAGGTCACATCCACAGAGCTAGCCCTTTATTGGGTAAATGCCTTTATTGCATGCACTCACACATGCAGGAGGTTACCACAGCATTAACACATGTATACACTCATACACACACAAACACACATATGCACACCCACCCTTGAGTGGGTAAATAAGTCTGAATTGTTCTGTGGCTTGCTGGGGTTTCTGAGGAAATCAAGTACATTTCAGCCCCAAGATGCAGCAAAAAATCCTATAATCTGATGTAGGAATCTCTAATCCTTATAACTACCATTATCGAAGCACTTGTCCTGCATAGTGTCAATGAAGGGCTCCCCCTCACTGACCAGCAAGAGGGCACTTTAGGAGTTCTCCTTTTCCCTGCAACTGCCTATGACTCTATGCCATGGGGAGCACTGGCAGCCATATACTGTGTTGTGTTCTCTGGGATCAAGGGCCACCGGATGTGCCAATAAGTGGCGAAATGGCAGACACAAACTTAGAAATGCTTGGTTGGACAACTATGCAAAGAGCTGTGGATTTTCCCCATTAACTCCAGGAAACAAAACAGAATCGAGAAGAGGGTATTGAATGCCAGCACCCAGGAAAAGGCTTCCTGTTTAATAAGGCAGTGTAGAATGGGAAAAGGGAACTTGGGCTGCAGGAGGCTATACATAACATTGAGGGAAATTATTTTGAATTCGTAGCCAGTGATAACATCATTTAACAAAACATTTGTTACAAAATGTACTTTAAAAAAACACATTATTTTCCTATAACATATTAAACCAAAGTAATCATTGCATTCTACTGTACAAAAAAAACTAATTTAGTGCAAAGGTATGTATTTGTAACTTGGCAACACATTTTTCAGAAAATAACATTTATTAACTTTCCTTGAGAACAATTTGAAACAGATAGATAGATAGATATATAGTCGAATGATTAATGGACATTTAAGGATAAACAGGTACATTAAAAAGGTGTGAACACATATAATTAAGAATAAACAAATACATGTTTTATAATGTTTTGGGCCTATTCTGTCCAAAAAGAAAACCCATATGTGTTACAATGGCAACAGAGCTAAATAGTAATACCACAGAATGAGATGTATATTTTATTTTTCATTGCATAAGAATAAGCTGTGTAATGTGTCTTTTCTACACCACATATTTCCCTCATAATTCAGTCAATTTGCAGCATAATTAATTTAGCCCTGCATGACCATGCAATTCCAGTGGCCCTCCATGTGACTAACGTCTGAGGTGGAAACTCGGGGTGTGGGAAGTTTTTATTATGAAATGAAATCTAAGCCTCACACAGATCCCAAGTATTGGCTTACACATTCTTCACAGTTTCCTGCTTTTCATGTGTCTAAGGCAGTGGTGTCCTGTTTTTTCCAAACAAACTGTGAATAATATAGCGTGGGTGCCAGATGCGGCTGAAAGCGGATGTGAAGCTTTCTCATGAATTCATTTTAAAACAGTTTTCCCCACGACTTTGAAAGTGGGTGGATGCTTCATATCTCTACACAACTTAAAGGGGCATAATATGATTTTAATGTGACAACCCATATGCAGAAGCCTTTAAAGGATACTTATGGTAATCGACATATTTGTGTAAATTATGGTGCACGTGCAAGAAGAAATTAGCTGCTTTGCCCTCATGGACACAAGGGGAAGACTGCTATTACCCCGAATTAGGCCCCCCTCGTACCAGTCCAATATGTGATGAAGGTGGGCGGGGCTACCCTCATCAGATGTTGGACTTGGACGGAGGGGGGCCAATGAGAGGGTCATGTCTCCCCTCCATCAAGTGAAAGTACAGAAAGAGAAGGACACTTCTGTTCGTGATGGCTAGCAAAGGAACAAATGAAATTCAAGGTCCTTCCATTATAGGAAATTCTATTCTCCATGACTATGGAAGTGCCTTCCCAGTGTGTTCTTGGAGTTTGAGTGGTGTTCAGTGGTATGCCATTTATTGAAGTATTATTCTTCTACCTGTGTCTGTTACTCTCATTAAATAAATAAATAAATAAATAAAAATTGTAACATGCACACGTCACTTTTCTCTTGTAACACACTGTTTGCTACCTCCTTCATTTTGTTTGCTTTAGATACTTGCACAAGTGCCACCATTACCTACGTAACGTTTGTTCTTGTGTTTGAGTGTCTGCCAATTATTGCAGTATCTTTTTCCTCCTGCAATGCACCGTTTGCTACCTCTTGTATTTTGTTTGCTCACAATTGTCACTTTTACCTCATGTAACTTAACGTTTGCTTTTGTAATTTGTTCACTTGTATTTTCTCCTCATGTATCATTAACGTTCCTATTGTGAAGCGCTCTGACACCTTCGGGTAAAGTCCGCGCTACATAAAATCGCATAAATAAATAAATAAATACATTACAGGAGTAAGCAGCGGTTAGAAGCCAGGCTTCTACTTGGTGACAGAATGTAGCGCCTCATAGTTTCTTGTTGCAAACCTCCAGTGGGCACAACTCGTACACTTGATGGTATGTAAAGGCGTGGGATGATGGAGCGAGTTGCAGTGACAGGAGCAGGAACTGGTGGTGAGTTTACAAGAATGATTCCCTGGTGGGGAATGCACAGCCATACTCCAGCTCTCGCGATGGCTCTTCCTCGAGCAGCCAGGCATGTCTCAGATACGTGAGATGTGAGGGAAGGACCGCCATGAGTCAGCTCTGACCAGAACTATATTGAGTTAATAGAAAGGCGAAGCCGGGTGGGGAATGTGTTTTTCACGCACTGTCTTGGTTACAAGCCTTGGTTTCACTGTATGCTGAAGCATTTACTTTCAGAAAGAGTCAGGACTAGTTCCAGGCAAAATATGGGTTACCCACATGTAATTTGGGTAACTATGCATTATGGTTTTTATGCAAAATTCCTGAATGTACGCCAATACACCAACTTGTATAATAATGTGTCGATGGCGGCAAAAAGGCAAAAATTAAGCGAGAGCATACAAGTATATAGCAAATTATCAGAATGAGGACAGTACTGTTTTCAGCGGGTTGTGTTTTTTGGGCTATTTTTAGTGCAAAATGTATTCTCTTGGCCAGGATGGATGTAAGGACGAATTTAGCTAAATGCCAGTTTTGCATTTTGCGTAATTAAGCATAATTTTGTGTCATGTTTCCGACATTTTTTGTGACGACGCAATAGCAAAAATAAGCTAATTTCAGACACTCCTAGAAAGTACGAGTTGTTTCTATGCCTCACTGTAGCGCATAGCTACAACAGCTGTGTAGGACTCTGGTGGTTGCATGTCTTAAGATCCTCTTGCACTGAGCCATACTCCTCTGTCATTGTTTTTATCCCCATTCACCCAGAAATGTGACGCAGGACACTCTCTGTCTGCCACACTTGGGCATTAATTTAACTTTACACTCAGGGCGTCATTACAAGGTAATCTCGATGAGTCGCGTAATGAAGATTACCAGAAAGTAACTGCGTCATTATCTCCTCGTTCGTCCTCCTGCTCAGTCCTTAGACTGTGAACCTATCCCCAGGCTGATGACAATTGAGCAATGTGAGAACACAGAAACCACAGAAATGAAAATGATGTTGCATCTGTGAGATTTAATAAAGTAATTAGAACTCAAACAAAACAAAACAAAAAAGACAAAACTCAGGTACCAACCCCCAAATGAAAAGGATAATGCATCATGAAAGTGTGGGGAGAAGCCCAGGTGGCCGCGTTGCAAATATCCTTCAGATAGGCCTCTTTAAAAAGAGCCCACTCGAAGCCATGCCTTGAGGGAACTTTGGCTGTACAGAAGATGGCAAACAATCTTTAGACCACTCATAAACCTGAATGGTTGCCCTCTTCATTTATTGGGATAGGGTAGAGGATGATAGACATAGCCCCTTGCCTGCACAGCTGTTGGTGACAAACAAGGAACCAACCTTATGAAAGGAAAGAGTGTGTTGATGATAAATAGAGAGGCTTCGATGAACGCCCAAGTATGAAGTTACTGTTCCTCAGAAGAGTTGGGATTGGGGTAAAAAAAACTGCAAAAGTAAACAATAACAGACCTGAAAAGCAGCAGGCAATGGTGTTCCTATCCTCGCAGAAAGGAAAAAACAGTAAGTGGTCACATTCGGTTCCTCCTTTTCTATGTGTTGAGAGTGGGGGCAATATTTTAGGAAGTTTTCTTTTTTTAGCTAGGGAGTGGTGTTCTGTCATGCAGGGAAACTGCTCTAGTTGTAAGGACTGTGGCAGGAAGAGAGACTAGGAGGTAATGGTATTCTACCCAAAGTGCAAACTGGTTTTATTGAGGATGATTTTTTTGAAGAATATTTGCTCTTAATGGATCAAATGATCCATGTTTCATCTATAGATTTCACCACTGCATTTGATAAGATTGATCGTTCATTACTCTGGTATAAACTGGATGCGCCGGGAATCCTGAATGGCTACCCAGACTACAATCCCACTCGACACAAATACATGTTGTAAAATTCTGTTGGGTCTAAGTAATTAGATAGCAATAAAAACGGCCTTCATCATGAAGCATTTTGCCCTTCCTGTTTTTCTCACTGTATGTACACGTTTTTCCATCTATACTAGAACAAGCATTGTGGTGGTGATGGACGTGGTGGTGGACGTAGTGATGGTGGTGGACGTGGTCATGGTGGACATGGTGGTAGTGGTGGACGTGGTGGTGGACGTGGTGGTGGACGTGGTGATGGTGGACGTGGAGGTGGTGGTGGTGGATGTGGTGGACATGGTGGTGGTGGACGTGGTGGTGGACGTGGTGGTGGTGGGGGACATGGTGGTGGTGGACATGGTGGTGGGCATGGTGGTGGTGGTGTTGGACATGGTGCTGATGGTGTTGGACGTGGTGGATGTGGTGCTGGTGGTGGTGGACGTGGTGGTTGTGGTGGTGGTGGTGGACGTGGTGGTGGACATGGTGGTGGTGGACGTGGTGGTGGACGTGGTGATGGTGGACGTGGAGGTGGTGGTGGTGGATGTGGTGGACATGGTGGTGGTGGACGTGGTGGTGGACGTGGTGGTGGTGGGGGACATGGTGGTGGTGGACATGGTGGTGGGCATGGTGGTGGTGGTGTTGGACATGGTGCTGATGGTGTTGGACGTGGTGGATGTGGTGGTGGATGTGGTGCTGGTGGTGGTGGACGTGGTGGTTGTGGTGGTGGTGGTGGACGTGGTGGTGGACATGGTGGTGGTGGTGGATGTGGTGGTGGACGTGGTGGTGGACGTGGTGATGGTGGACGTGGAGGTGGTGGTGGTGGATGTGGTGGACATGGTGGTGGTGGACGTGGTGGTGGACGTGGTGGTGGTGGGGGACATGGTGGTGGAGGACATGGTGGTGGGCATGGTGGTGGTGGTGTTGGACATGGTGCTGATGGTGTTGGACGTGGTGGATGTGGTGCTGGTGGTGGTGGACGTGGTGGTTGTGGTGGTGGTGGTGGACGTGGTGGTGGACATGGTGGTGGTGGACGTGGTGGTGGACGTGGTATAAACTGGATGCGCCGGGAATTCTGAATGGCTACCCAGACTACAATCCCACTCGACACAAATACATGTTGTAAAATTCTGTTGGGTCTAAGTAATTAGATAGCAATAAAAACGGCCTTCATCATGAAGCATTTTGCCCTTCCTGTTTTTCTCACTGTATGTACACGTTTTTCCATCTATACTAGAACAAGCATTGTGGTGGTGATGGACATGGTGGTGGACGTAGTGATGGTGGTGGACGTGGTCATGGTGGACATGGTGGTAGTGGTGGACGTGGTGGTGGACGTGGTGGTGGACGTGGTGATGGTGGACGTGGAGGTGGTGGTGGTGGATGTGGTGGACATGGTGGTGGTGGACGTGGTGGTGGACGTGGTGGTGGACGTGGTGGTGGTGGGGGACATGGTGGTGGTGGACATGGTGGTGGGCATGGTGGTGGTGGTGTTGGACATGGTGCTGATGGTGTTGGACGTGGTGGATGTGGTGGTGGATGTGGTGCTGGTGGTGGTGGACGTGGTGGTTGTGGTGGTGGTGGTGGACGTGGTGGTGGACATGGTGGTGGTGGTGGATGTGGTGGTGGACGTGGTGGTGGTGGTGGATTTGGTGGACATGGTGGTGGTGGACATGGTGGTGGTGGACATAGTGGTGGTGGTGGATGTGGGGGTGGTGGTGGTGGACATGGTGGTGGTGATGGACGTGTTGGTGGTGGTGGAGGTGGTGGTGGTGGATGTGGTGGTGGTGGACATGGTGGTGGTGGTGGACATGGTGGTTGACGTGGTGTGTATGTGGTGGTAGATGATGTGGACGTGGTGGTGGACTTTGTGGTGGTGGACGATTATTGGGTAGGAGGGGGCTGGTAGAATGCGAAAGGAGAGGAGGATGTCGAAGAGGTCACATGGGAGAGCAGAAAGAGGCAGAATATTAGAAACACAAAACGGCGATTAGATAGAACACAAAACAGATTTAACAGGGTGGTCCCTTCTTATAGCGCATGTGAATGTTCCTTGGCACCCCGTTTTTATTAAACAGGGGGACCATGGAGAGATTAATTGATTAATCACGCATGATGATTGCGTGCGATTAATTGATTAAGCACGCATGATGATCGCGTTACGGAAGCTGGTGTTACAACATTTAGTAATCTAAATGTCAACAGATTAGGTACAAGGTTACATCTCACGGAAGGTGAAGGAAGACCACTGCTTTCACTTTTCAAGCACTCGCACTCGTGCTTGTGGTGGCATCCACCTTTCGGGAGCGAGCAGCAGAGCAGCCATGTTAAATACAAACAGCGCGCCCCTGCTCACTCCCGCAAGGTGGATGCCGCCACAAGTATGAGTGCAAGTGCTTGTAAAGTGAAGACCGATTGCTAAAGGCCATCTCCTAGAGCAGCACATGCACGCTGCCTAGGCGAGACCTAAAAAGCTAATATGTTCCCTCCCAAATTGGGTCTTTTTAAAATACATATCCTACTCTATGTTGACAATATCATATAATTCGATCAGACACCAATAGACCTACAATAAGTATTTCAGGCATTAACCGATTACTCCAAAACTATTTTTGTCAAGATCATTGTGAATGAAAGCAAAGTAATGCTAGTCAAAAAATCATAAAAAGGTGTACTTACAAGTCAATTTGGTCCACCCAATTGGAAAGAGATAGAGCTATCTGAGGAAGATTATCTGCCAGAATATGTCTAATATAGCCCATATAAGTAAATTACAGAGAACAGTAATTGCACTTGGAACTGGACTCCAAAGATTGTATAACGCCTTGGGAAAAAAACATATTATCCACTTAATTAAAGAGCCAGAAGTCAAAATGTATTCAACTGAATTGTATGGTGTTGAGTACAGAAAACTTGATTACCCAAATCAGAACAAAGAGGATAATGTTAAAATTCATCTTCTCAGTAGGTAAAACTTCCCTGCCCTGCTATCCGTACAGCTTTTCTCAGGACAAACAGAAGAACAGCACTTGGAGACCCTTTAACAAGGCACTTTATTTAGGCTTCAAAAGCTGCCGTGCGTCATGGAGGCAAAGAATCAGCAAAGTGCTGAAAAAACAGGTTACAGTGATGTTAAATTTAGGCGCAGAATTCATTTGTATAAAACCATTGAAATTCAGCAGTTAAAGTTACCTGAGCTATTAACTTAAGCCCCCGCAAAACACTGCTTATGACCTCACATATTACATCACTGATGACATGGTCAGTGGCATCATTGATGACATTTCAAATGGCATCACTGATGACATCATCCATAGATTGTGAGTGCTTTCTAAACGCTTATGACTGTTAAACATATATACTAAGATACTACAAAAGTTATATTACTATATTTGGTGTACTACTAATGAGAGTGATACTAATTCTGACATATTTGAGTGGCTGTGTGACTGTGTGTAACTATGTGTGAGTGGATGTCTGAGTGGCTGTATAGGTGTGTGAGTGGGTATGTGCGTGGCTGTATGGGTGAATAAGTGGGTGTGTTAGTACCTGTATGGGTGAATAAGTGGGTGTGAGAGTAACTGTATGGGTGTGGGAGCAGCTGTGACTGCCTGTAGTGGTGAATGAGTGGGTGTGTGAGTGTCTGTCAGAGTGAGTGAGGGTCTGTGTGAGTGGCTGTATGGATGAATTAGTGTGTGTGGATGGCTCTATGGATGAGTGAGTGGGTCTGTGAGTGTCTGTATTGATAAGTGAGTGAGTGTATGAGTGGCTGGGTGAGTGAGTGGCTATGTAAGTGGCTGTATGGGTCTGTGAGTGGCTGTATCGGCATCTAAGTGGCTGTGTGAGTGAGTGACTGTGTGTGTAAGTAACAGTATGGGTATCTGAGGGGCGGTTAGAGTGGGTGTTTGGTTAACTAATTCATTGTCTAAGTGGTTGTATGGGTGAATTAGTGTGAGTTGTGTGTGTGTGAGTGGATGTGTGAGTGGTTCTGTGGATGATGTCATCAGTGATGTCATTTGAGATGTCATCAGTGATGTCGCTGACCATGTCATGAGTGATGTAATATAAGAGGTCATCAGAAGTGCATTGCGGGAGTATACGTTATAGTTAGCTCAGGTAACTTTAAGTGCTGAATTTCAATGGTTTTGTATGAGTGAAATCTGAGCCTAACTGTAGCATCCCTATAACCTTTGTTTTTTTTCAGTTATTTCAAAGGTTTTTAAAATTCTATTTTGGAACTATTGCGTCCCTGTAACTGTTGTTTTTTTTTTGTTAATTTCAAAGGATTTTTACATTTTATTTCCTAACTGTAACCTCTAACCTTTCAGAGAGAATGTCTGAGTGGCTGTACAGGTCAGTGAGTGGGTGTGTTAGTGGTTGTATGGGTCTGTGACTGGGTGTATGAGTGGTTATGTAGGTGTCTGAGTGGGTGTGTAATTAGCTGTGTGGGTCGGTTTTTCAGTGGCTATATAGCTTTGAGTGAGTGAGTGTGTGAGTGGCTGTATGGGTCTGTGAGCGGGTGTGTGAGTAGCTGTGTGGGAGTAGAGTGTGTTTGAGAGTGGCTTTATGGGTGTGTGAGTGGTTGTATGGGAGTGAGAAAGTGGCTCTATACACACTGAACCAGAATAAGGTACAGTGTGTATAGTGTCCACAAACCCCAGAGGTATAACAGAGGTTAAAGCCAGGTGTGACCTTACTCTCTAAAGTGGTAGCTTGGTCGAGCAGTAAGGCAGTACCAGAGGACAGTGTAAAGCATTTGTTGCACACACTCAGTCAGCAAAAGTTTTCACACACTCAAAGACTGAACTCCAGGCCAATTGTTTTTATATCAAGAGATATAGTTGTTTTATTTCTAGAACCAACAGGTATCAAAATGTACTGTTCTCCATATGAGAGGTCTCAGATGAGTACTTTGCAGAAAGGCAATTAACTTTGTAAATACAATAGGTACAGGGGTAGCAGTAGGCAACACAATTCTACACGCAATTTAGCATTGAGCTCAATGGATTTCCCTATATAAACACAGTTGATTACTTTGTAGATTACTTTGGTAATTCCAGGACTGACTCCTAGGTTCAGCCCTGGGGTCTAAGCTG
Organism: Lissotriton helveticus; assembly: GCF_964261635.1. Lineage (NCBI taxonomy): Eukaryota > Metazoa > Chordata > Amphibia > Caudata > Salamandridae > Lissotriton > Lissotriton helveticus. Next base: position 1,727,178,056 of record NC_136057.1, read on the forward strand.
AAAACAGTTTAGCAAAAACGTTTTAGGTATTGTAGTGATTTTTCAGGAATAAAAAGCTATTTTAAAAGTTCACACTTAGAAACTTTTCAACAGAAACCTGGCAATGTTATCCAATGGGAGAAAATTCAGGTTGCAGGTAAAGTACGATCTTGTTACTTTTGTAATCCACTACTGGGCTCCTGGGGCCAGCACTGGGGTCTCAACTTACAACAGGTAAGTAATTAAGTTTCAGTATTTTGCATGATTTTTAAAGAATATTTCTAGTTTTCAAAAGTAGACACAAGAAATTTCATAGAAAAGCAGACAATGGATTCCTATGGAGAAAATACAAGTTACTAGTAAACCCGCTAGGGATTACTTTTGCGGTTCAGTACTGGGCTACAGGGTACAGTACTGGCTCCTCTCCTGATCACAGGTGAGTATTTTGGAATTTGGATGATTTTATATGAATTCTTTACGTTTTCAAAAGTAGACACTTAGAAGATTTTTCGAGTCAAACCAGTCAATGTTATTCAATGGCAGGTAAGTGAGTTACCGGTTTCCTGGTGAGTACTCGACTGGTGAAGTTGTGGTTCTGGGCATAGACTCGGGTCCCCCAGGGTCAGGAAAGTACAGTTGGTACACCCTCAGCGGCACAGGGGCGGCTGGGTGCAGAGGTAGTTAGGCCCAATGTTATCCAATGAGAGGCAGGGGGCCTTCGGTTGGTGGCTGCTGGCTAGCAGGCCACGCAGCAGTGGGAGCTGGGCTCCTGGTCACTTGCTCAGGGCAAATGGGGAAGGAGGATAGGACAAAGGTTGCACTCCCAGGGGCACTCTGGCGGTGGGGTGCAGAGTGCTTTTGAGCCTTTGGGCGCTCAATGTTATTCAATGAGGATCTTGAAAAGGGAACAAAGGCTGCAGGCTCGGGGACGGAGGATCTTCTGGAGCGACCAACACTTCTAGGGGTAAGTTGGGATCTTGGAGGATAGGTAGGCACCCAGGAGTTGGGGACAGGTGGCCGTGGGGTGCCGGGTGCAGGGGTGTCTTTTGAGGTTGGGAAATCTTACCCCCTGCACGTCACGGTCAGAGGGGTCCTTTGTCCTGATGCTGCAGGCGTCATTGGGCTCGTCAAGGAGGGTCCTTGGCGACTGGATTCCAGGTCAGAATCGCCGGGTTGACGTCCTCGGGGTCTTGATTCACTCCGACACAGGCCAGGCTTGGTGGGTGCAGAGTGTGCCGGGTTCACGGTTCCGGGCTGATGCCAGGGCTTATTACTTGCTTTGAGCAGTACCACTGCTCGTGGGAGACCCAGGTAGTCAAAGTCACAAGGCAGTCAGGTCCTCCGGGGTTTTTGAGGTTGCTGACCACTGGAGATGCCGGGGTTTAACAGGAGCAGGTTCGAGGTTCGACAGGCCGGTAGGACTGGGGCCAAATCAGTTGGTGTCTTCCTCTTTTTAGCAGCGGCACGGCAGGTCTTCGTGTTCCTTGATCTTCTTTCTTTTTTCGTAATCTGGGTCTGAGGAAGGAAGGTTCAGGGAGCCCCTAAATACAGAATTTAGGGGCGTTATGGGTAGGGCAAAGGCAGGGACCAATAGGTCCCTGTCCTGGGGTGGGTACACCACCTAGCCTGCTCCTCTCCTGTGGGAGGGGAGCAGGAGCCTAGCTGTGATTAATCAGGGCTCCCCATCTTCAAGATGGCCGGAGCCCGGAGTTGTGCTTCACCTCGTCTCCCCCACCTGAGGGGTGGGGTTGGCATAGGCTGGCACCCCCCTTCCTGACATAGTTTTTCCCGCCAGTCTTCCCGCCAGAGTGGGGGTCAGAACTGGTGGGGGACAGTTGCTGGGTACAGCAAATGGTCTGGAGAAGCTCACAGAGGCGGCATGCCTTTGAAACTTCCCCCTGCCCATCCTGGGGGAGGAGACCTAGCACCTCGCCCAGTATGTGCATTGTTGCAGGCCCAGGAGAGTGGGGGGGCTCTCCACCCAGGGGTCCAGCAACATGTCTGCTGTGTGGCAGCCTCTGCAGCCTCTTCAGCCTCTCAGCCCAGACGTGGATTGTAGGTTAGGTTTTCAGGGGGCATCTCTAAGATGCCCTCTGGTGCATTTTACATTAAATCCCACACTGGCATCAGTGCGGGTTTAATGTGCTGAGAAGTTTGGTACTAAACTTGTCAGTCTTCAGTGTAGCCATTATGGTGCTGTGGAGTTGTAATGACAACCTCCCAGCACCATATACTCTCAATGGCATCACTACCCTTACAGTGCCCAGGAAAGGCCCTGGGTACTGTAGGGGCACAGGGCTCATGCACCTGGGCCCACACCTCTGGCATAGGGCACCCAGCTAGTGGGGTGACTGAAGTATGCCAGGGCAGTGGGTTCTGTGGGCATGGCACACAGGGATGTGTGCCATGTCGCCTCTTTGTTTAGTTCTGTACTTCGACACTCAGACTGCAAAGGCAGTGTGTGGGTGTCAGGGTACAGGCCCCTGAGGGTACCACTTACTAGGGGCTGATAGGTAGCCAGAGATCCCAATTGGGTTTTAGTTTCAACACAGTTTTAGGGAAGGAACACAAGCCCTGGGTTACTGGTTGGCAGGAACCCAGGGCACACTCAGTCAAAGCACATCAGCAGTTCAGACAAAAGTGGGGGCATACCAAGGCAAGAAAGATGGCACTTTCTCACAATGGGTCTATACAATGGGTAAAGAAATGGGGCAGGGCCTCCGACCAGCTCTCAGCAATCCCACTGTGGGACTTACTGGCGTTAACAGGAGGGGTTCTTGGCCCCCAACGATCCTCAGCCTCCAATGGGACGTCCTCCCCCAACCTGTAGTGCACCAGTAGAAGTGTTTGCAGAGTGGTGGAGAAAGGGCAGGGACCTTCGACGAGCTTTCAGCAATCCCACTCTGTGGGACTTACTGGAGATACCACGAAGGGTTCTTGTCCCCCAAGGACCCTCAGCATCCAAGGGGACTTCCCCCAACAAGTAGTGCAGCAGAAGGGAAATTTGCAGAGTGGTGGATGAAGGGTTTGCAGTTCCACAGGGAAAGGTGGTCACACTGAACACTGCTAGGGATCCGCGGATTCCCGGGTGTTGAGAAAAAAACATTATAAGGCAATTTATTGGCCTTTATGAGTCCCTCTGGGACTCATCTAACACACCCAGGGGGTCAGAATACCTGTATCATTACCTTTATATTCACTTTGCAGAGAAATTTTCAGCCCGGAGACCATTTCCCAACAAACAAAATGGTGGCCACAACTTTTCTGTGAAGGTGGGGGCAGCCAATCAGGACTTTGCTTTTGCGTGTGGATCCACAAGAATTACTACAGACATGGTTGGCAAAAGATATAATGACATCATGACCTTCCTGGCAGAGAATACTGATTCAAGACGTATTTCTGAGGCCTTTGACCTGGTACTGTTAGAGGCCAAACAAGTCTTAACCAGGGTTAGCCTAAACCTAAATAAATCAGGTCCAAAACGTTTTGACTAGTCATGTACTAAGTCTCTATCCGCCTTACATCAGGCTACTAAATCCACCCCTTGAGACGTGGAATTAGTAAAGGCATTGCGTTACCGCTATTCAGAGGCAAGGAATCTGAGAATTAAAATCCTTGAGGAAGAGGCATGGGAGCAGTTGCACCAAGCAGCCCTTTCGAACAATGCGAGGGATTTCTGGAGAGTAATTAATGTCCCTTTTCTTAAACCCCCAGAGGACCCGAGCACAGATTGCCACGTAGATAAGGAAGCTTGGATTGCACACTTTTTTCCTATTTTTAATCCACCTGTGAAGGGACTGGTTAGCCAGCAGGCACCTAGTATCCTCCTAACCAAGTATACCCTACTTTTCAACCTACATGAAATCAGAGATGCCCTCTCCCAGTGTTCGACTAATAGAGCTCATGGTACAGACAGTACACCAATTGATTTTTTTATGGAGCAGTCAGATCTTTGGGGTCCGGTTCTGACTAATGTCTTTAATACAATCACAACTGTTGGCCCTCCGGACTCGTGGATGAGGCCGATTACTATTCCAATCCACAAGAAAATAAATAAATCTGAGCCCAAAAATTACAAGCCCATATCCTTACTGGACAGCACAGCTAAGCTGATGGGCCGCGTCCCATTAAATAGGATAGAGGAATGGGCCACCAACAATAATGTATTGATTCCAGTGCAATACACATTCAAAAAGGGGAGTGGAGCTCAGGATAAATGTCTTCATTTAAGTGTACTACTGGCCAAGTATACACAAGTAAAGCAAGGGAGGTTATACCTGGCATTTATGGATCTGTCAGCAGCATTCGACTGCGTCAGCCATCACCATCTGTGGAATATAATGGCATGAATGGGCATTGAGGAGGCAATAATTAATTTCATTAGACAGCTTTACTTTTCATTCTCGGCAAGTGTCCTTTATGGGAAACAGGGTGAGTGCTCTTGGTCATTCCCAATTAATAGGGAAGTGCGCCAGGGATGTGTTCTTGCCCCATTCCTCTTTGTAATCTATAAGAATGGGGTAGAATCACCCCTGTTGAACTCCACACAGGATGTTTCGATGATTAATAAAATGCGCACCTCAATTCTGCTTTATGCAGATGACGCAGTGCTAATCGCCCGCACCGGTCAAGCCCTGCAGCAGCTAATTGAAACCTACATCAAATACATGAGTAGTCTAGATCTGAACACCAATGAGGTGAAGACCTTCATCCTAATATCTGGGAGTAAACAAAAGAGGGCCCCACATTTTGATATAGCAGGGTGTAGAATAGCACACACAAACACCTTTTCCTACCTTGGAATAACTTTCGACAGACAATAAATCTGGTCTCACATGATCACCAATAGGAGTCTAGCACTTCAGAAGAGTATTATTGCTCTAAATTTTTACTTAATGGAGATAGTACAAAGGGTTCTTGGCCCCCAAGGACCCTCAGCATCCAAGGGGACTTCTTCCTCCAACAAGTAGTGTGCGAGAAGGAAAATTTGCACAGTGGTGGACGAAGGCGACGGGGCCTCTGATGAGCTGCATCAGGATTTGCAGTTCCATAGGCAAAGGGGATCACACTGAGCACTGCTGGGGATCTGCAGATTCCTGTGTGTTGAGATAAAAACATTATAACACAATTTATTGGCCTTTATGAGTCCCTCTGGGACTCCTCTAACACACCCATGGGGGCAGAGTACCTGTATCATGACCTTTATATTCACTTTGCACAGAAATGTTCAGCCCCGGGGACCATTTCCCAACAAACAAAATGGTGGCCACAACTTTTCTCTGAAGGTTGGGGCAGCCAATCAGGAATTGGCTTTGGCGTGTGGATCCGCGGATCCCCTGTGGGTGGATCCGCATCCCTATATATATAAATTTGCTTTGGTTACTATTTCTAAAACTACTGAACGCATTTATACCAAATCATAAAAAGCATAATCTGCAAAACAAAATCGACCTTGCTGCCAAATTTAGTGTAATTCCGTCCAGCAGTTTGGGCTGTAGTCGTGTTCAAAACACCAATGGTAATTAACATGGGAAAGCATGTTTTGGGGCACCCTTTCTTCTTGCCCCAGCTTGACGGGCCACCCCAATATAGGCAACTTAAAAAACGATTTTCCTACGGAAACTTGGTCCTAACAATACCTACTGGCAAATGTCAGTAGGTAAATATATATATATATATATATATATATATATATATATATATATATATATATATATATATATATATATATATATATATATATATATATGAAAAAAGCAGCACTCCCCGCAGATAAGGAAGGAGAAGAGGCCACGCGAGGGAACAATGTAGGAGCCGTTTTTATTGACAGACAGCGTAGCAAGATGCATTTCGGCAATGAGCCTTCTTCGGTTGCTGTTGCTGACACGTGATGACCCCACCTGCATTTTCGAAATGTCCAGTACCACCCTCATTGGAAGGTAAGTAAGCCACCGCCCCCAAGTCACATGTTGATTCTACCATGGTGGCGCAAAATGAAACTTCAACTCCCAGAAGACAGTGCGACTGGAGAGTATTGCAGGGGACGGCAGACAGGATTAGAGGAAAAATGCAGTGATGAAATGAGGAAAAAACGTAAAATAAAAGTCTTGTGCACTCCTACACGTCCCTCTCAGTTCAAGCCTCGAGCATAGTGCAGCCCAAAATTAAGCCAAAATGCAGAGCCGAACAAACAGTGCATATACCTGTTGCTGAGGCCCCCTCCGTTCCGACAAGTGTCCCTCTTTCCAAACACTCAGGATCCGCAAAGAAGCGGCGGGGCAGTTCCGCGGCCGGGCTGGCCGCATTTACATCAATCCACAAGGTTGCCCACTCGGAATTGCCACACTCGAAGGAGTTAACACGCAGCATGTACTGTTTACTCCATCATTATTATTGTCGGAACGGAGGGGGCCTCAGCAACAGGTATATATTGGCGTTGTTGACAGTGATGCAGACAGTGCTTCTCACCTAACCGGGACAATATTGAATAATGATGGAGTAAACAGTACACTTGTTCTGATGAGCCTTTCAAGTCTTGCGGCATATTATTGGGACTACTATAACCAGCATGCCAGCGTTACGCCCACTGGGGCGGGACTAAGTATTGAATAAAAAAGTTGCTCCGTGATACCTGTGTGCTCCGTCATTTTTCCAGTGAACAAGAGCACCAAAGTGCTCGAAACGCGTATGGCGCATGGGAAAGCTTGCTGCGTGCTGTAAACGACGCTACCTGGTGCATGCTGCGTGTTAACTCCTTCGAGTGTGGCAATTCCGAGTGGGCAACCTTGTGGATTGATATATATATATATATATATATATATATATATATATATATATATATATATATATATATATATATATATATATATATACATATATATATATACATACTACTATACTACTCTGGCAGCTGCAGCACCTGAGTAGTTGTAGTTAGGTCAGACATACCATAGGGAATGCAGATTTTTGTTTTCTTAATAACTGTGGTGCCAATTCAAACTTTCCAAAAATAAAGTTCAGCAATTTTTCTTCTTCATGGAAAGTTTTGCGCTGACTTGTTAATGTCAAGTGGAGGCTAAGAAAAGAGGCTGGGGGTAGTCCCAAACAGTTATTTTCCATTTAAATACCCATAGGAAATTTTACTCTCCGATACAGAAAAAAACAGGTAACCAGAATCACATCAAATTTGGCAGAAAGTTGGAACTTTACTCAGAAATTGTGCTTTTCATTATCTGGTGTAAATTTGTTCAGTCTTTTTATCAAAATTGGCATTGAAAAAGGTGCTTGGGTGGGCAAGAAGGATGTAACCACCAGAAAATGTTTGTAATATCTGGACCATTGGTGTCCAGATATGCTCTGATCGACCAATATATAGAGGACTGGTCAATCCTGATTTGCTAGCCACAACATGAACAATATGTTGTAGCACCCATTACAATTCTCAGGGACCCTGCATCCCTGAAAATGAATAAAAAAAAATAAAGTGAGTAAGGTTGAGCACACCCGGCCCCAAGGGAAGATGTGGGGTGGTTCCAAAGAGGACCCTGTTGGAAATCTAATTTTTCTGCCTGGTTAGCCTGGATTTTTCTCATTTGCAGGACTCTTTTTTAGGTCTCGCTGAGCCAGCGCATGCGCTGCAGGAGAGACATTTAGTAGGTGAGTTTTCAAAGTGCTGCTGGCCGGCCTAGCGCTTGCGTTCACATGAGCGTGCACGTGCGAACCGCCAGCCTTCAGCGCCATCTGTCTTTCCTCTCGCTTGCTCCCTGCCTCCTCCCCTCCCCCCTCCTCGCTCACTTTTCTCTGCTTCCATGCCTCCTCCGACGATCCACGCTAGCTGCGCGGAGATCACAACAGCAACCTCGCTAATACTTTTGATGAATACCAACTTAGAGCGACACACACACATCCACAACCACACACACACACACAACCACACACACAACCACAACCACACACACAACCACAACCACACACACAACCACGCCCAAAACCACACCCACAACCACATACAACCAAACATACACACACACACAACCACACACACACACAACCACACACACGCAACCACACACACAACTACAACCATGCACACAACCACAACCACACACACAACCACACACAACCATACACACAACCACATCCACAACCACGCACAACCAAAACCACACACACAACCACACACACAACCAAACACATAACCATACACACAACCACACCCACACAACCAAACACACAACCACACCCACAACCACACATACAAACACACACACAACCACATACACACAACCACACACACACAACCACTCACACACAACTACACACAACCACACACACACAACTACACACACAACCACACACACAACCACTCAGAACCACAACCACACACACTTACACAACCACACCCACACACACAACCACACAAACAACCAGACAAACAACCACACCCACACACACACAACCAAACACACAGCCACACACACAACCACACCCAAACCCATATCCACACCCACACACACAACCACACACAAACACAACCACACACACACAACCACACACACATACACACACACACATACACACACACGACACACACACCCACACATACACAACCACAACCACACACACAATCACACACACAACCAGACACACAACCACAACCACACACAGCCACAACCAACCACACACACAACCACACACACATACACACACACAACCACAACCACACACACAATCACACACACAACCACAACCAACCACACACACAACCACACCCACAACCACACAAAACCACACATACAACCACACACAGACAACCACGCACACCCAAAACCACACCCACACAACCACACATACACACACACACATTCACGCACAGCCACAACCACACCCACAACCACACACACAACCACACCCACAACCACAGCTACAACCACACCCACAACCACAACCTCACACAACCACCCACAACCACACAAAACCACACACAACCACAACCACACAGAACCACACACACACACAACCACACACACAACCAAACACATAACCATACACACAACCACACCCACACAACCGAACACACGACCACACCCACAACCACACCCACAACCACACCCAACCACACATATACACACACACAACCACACACAACTACACACAACCACACCCACACACACAGCCACACACACAGCCACACACACAACCACACACACAACCACACCCACACCCACAACCACAACCAAACCCACAACCACACCCACAACCACACACAACCACACATATACACACACACAACCACACACAACTACACACAACCACACCCACACACACAGCCACACACACAACCACACACACAACCACACCCACACCCACAATCACAACCACACCCACAACCACTCACAACCACAACGACACACAACCACAACCACAGACAACCACATACAACCACACACACACAACCACACACACACACAACCACACACACAACCGCACACACACAACCACATACACACACACGACACACAAACCCACACCCACACAACCACAACAACACACACAACCACACACACAACCACACACAACCACACATACACAAACCACACACACACAACCACCCACACACACACAACCACACACACACAACCACACACACACACAACCACATCCACACACATAACCACATCCACACACACAACCACACACACACACAACCAAAGGAGACCAATACTGCCCCCATGTTTATTATTCTGTTTCCTCGGTTCAATTCTGGGGTGCTTTTTAGGTCTCCGTCTGCGAAAGACTGCACACTTAATGGGATAGAGTGAGTGTCTCTAGCGAGGTTAAACCCCGCCCCTCTTCTCCATTGGCTGGCCTCCTAAATGGTGGCCAGCCATTGGAGAAGAGGTCCCAGTGACGTTCTTGTTTCGATCTAAGCCCCTTCCTTTTCAGAATGGGGGGCGTGTTTTTGACTTTCTTTCTCCCCTCTTCTCCATTGGCTGGAATGTAAACAAGAGTCAAAAAACACGCCCCCAGTCTGAAAAGGACTGGGCTTGCTGCCTCTCTAGGACACGAACTTTGTGTTGACAATGCCTCCACTCGCGTTCACCTTTCCCCTCCGAGCAGAGTGCCCCTGCATCCTGCCCGCTGGCATCGAGTCTTGCTCTCCGCACACTTGTGCAGTTGTGGAGAACGCTGATGTCTGAGCACCTTTCACTTCTGGAAAATCTTACCGCCAACACAACTTTCTACTCGCAGCAAATGTTGATGTCTTGGCGGCTCTTCACTTGCAACAAAGGTTACTGTCTGCACAACTCTCTGCTTGCTTCAAATTGTGCTGTCTGCACGCTTTTCACTTGCATGGAATCCTTCTCTAGCCCCATCCGACCATTCTTGTAGAGCCTCACTCTCCACGCACCTTTCAAGTGTTTCTGCCCCTCCCGCACTCCCTCCGCTCACAACAAACAGCGGCAGCCTGCTACCGTGTAACCCAAGCCCGGCCATTGTTCGCAGCGGCCAAGGGCTGGCTATATTTAACTCAAGGTGGGTGTGTGAGTGTGTGCGCCCCCATTGCCATTCCGCACGTGCTCTGCATTGCTGGCACAGAGGACAGGGTAGTCCTGCACCTTGGCTCCAAAAGCCTCCTCCCCCCGAATACGGACACTAAATACCTGACATTCACCTTTCGCTGACTCTACCTAAAACCTCTTGGTATCTTTTGTAGAAAGTATTGTACTTGTTTATATAAAAAGCAAAATAGGGGCAAATTAATGACCGACCTAAGATATGAAATGTTAACGAGAAAAAAAAGCAATTTATGCTTCTTTCCTTAAACACAATTAATATACCAACTCAAGGCGTCTCCAAGCCGTGCCGCTCCATCACTAACATGCTTCGCCCTAATTAGACAAGGCCGGGAATTTCAGAAAAACAATGATTGTGAATGCTGCCATTAAAAAGGTAATATTTTGCCTCATTGCTGCGGATGACAAATCAAACTATATTTCTCTTCCATTTGACAACACGGAAATCCTAATTGTTACTCGTAGCCTTCTCCCATGGTTCTCGGCTGTTGTAATTTCGGTCTGTCTTTGTTTAATAATGCGCTCGATGTTGTGCTGTCCGTGTCTCCCCGTTCCCTCCAACTCAAACTCCACACTCCACCCTCCAACTCAAACTCCACCCTCCAACTCCACCCTCCAACTCAAACTCCACCCTCCTACTCCACCCTCCAACTCCACCCTCTAACTGCAACTCCACCCTCCAACTCAAACTCCACCTCCAACTCCACCCTCCAACTCCACCCTCCAACTCAAACTCCACCCTCCAACTAAAACTCCACCCTCCAACTCCACCCTCCAACTCAAACTCCACCCGCCAACTCAAACTCCACCCTCCAACTCAAACTCCACCCTCCAACTCCACCCTCCAACTCCAGCCTCCAACTCAAACTCCACCCTCCAACTCAAGCTCCACCCTCCAACTCCTCTGTCCACCCTCCAACTCAACCCTCCACCCTCCAACTCCACCCTCCAACTCCACCCACCAACTCCACCCTCAACATAAAACTCCACCCTCACCCTACCCTCCACTACTCTACTACTCTCTCTAGTACTCTCTCTACTACTCTTTACTACTCTCTACTACGCTCTACTACTTGCTATCTACTCTCTACTACTCACTCTCTACTACTCACTCTCTACTACACTCTACTACTCACTCACTAGTACTCACTCTTTACTACTCACTCTCTAATACTCTCACTACTCACTTTACTACTCTACTACTTATTCTACAACTCTCTAATACTCCCTACTCACTCTACTACTCAATCTCGACTACTCTCTAGTAATCACTCTACTACTCTCTACTACTCACTACTACTCACTGTAGTACTCTCTACAACTCTACTACTCACTCTATTAATAACTATTACTCTCTAGTACTCACTCTAATACTCTACTACGCACTCTCTACTACTCACTCTTACTCACTCTACTACTCTACTACTTACTCTACAACACTCTAATACTCCCTACTCACTCTACTACTCAATCTCGACTACTCTCTAGTACTCACTCTAATACTCTACTACACACTCTCTACTATGCACTCTCTACTACGCACTCTACTACTCACTATTACTGACTCCACTACTCACTCTTTACTACTGACGTTTTACTACTCGCTCTTTACTACTCGAACTTTACTACTCACACTTTACTACTCACACTTTACTACATGCTCTTTACTACTCACTCTCTAATACTCTCTCTACTACTCCCTCTAGTACTCTACTACTTACTCTACAACTCTCTAAGATTCCCTACTCACTCTCTACTACTCTCTACTACTCACTCTACTACGATCTACTCACACTCTACTTAATCACTATACTCACTACTCACTATAGTACTCTACAACTCTCTACTACTCACTACTACTCACTCTCTATTAATAGCTCTATTACTCTCTAGTACAAACGCTAATATTCTACAACACACTCTACTGCTCTACTACGCGCTCTCTACTAATCACTCTACTACTCACTATTACTCACTCTACAACTCACTCTCTACTACTTACTCTACTACTCACTTTCTACTACTCTCTACTCTACTCACACTCTACTAATCACTCTCTACTATCTACTACTCACTATCTACAACTCTACTAACTCTATACTACTCGCTCTACTACTCTCTACTACTCTACTCACCACTACTCTCTACTACTCTACTACTCGTTCTCTACTACTCACTCTCTACTACTCTCTACTATCAAATCACTATACTACTTGCTCTATCTACTACTAACTCTACTACAATTATTCACTACTCACATATGCATGAGATTAAGCTATTGTCATTGTAAATTTGCAGTCTGTCACTCACCCCTCAACTCCCTGGCACTCACCCTTCACCCCTCAGGCCTGGCAGTTCCTCCTTGCACCTGGCACTCACCCTTCTCCCTCTCTGGCACTCAGCATTGACTCTCCGTGACACTCACCCTCGACCCTCCTGGTACTCATACTTCCCCTCCCTGGCACTCACCCATGTGCCTCCTGGCATTCACTACTCACCCCCATGGCACTCACCCTTCACCTCCATGGCACTAGCCCGTCATCCCCCTGGCCTGGGAGCTACCCTTCACCCCTTTCACTCACCCTTCCCCTGTCTGGCACTCACCCTTGACCCTCCTGACTCTTACATCTCACCTCCATGGCACTCAACCTTCATCTCCCTGGCACTCACCCTTCATCCCCCTGACCTGGCACTCAATCTTCACCTCCGTGGCACTAGCCCTTCATCCCCCTGGCCTGGCAGCTACCCCTCACCCCTGGCACTCAAACTTCCCCTTCTCGGCACTCACCCTTCCCCTCCCTGGCACTCACCGTTAACCCTCCTGACTCTTACGTCTCCTCTCCCTGGCACTCACTCCTCACCTCTCTGGCAATCACCTTTCACCCCCATGGTCTGCCAGTCACCCTTGTCCCTCCTGGCACTAGCCCGGCTTCCCCCAAGAATAAAAAATAAGCATTGGCATAGCCAATAGGTCGCGCCTTTGGGACCTTATAAGTGTTTAGCCACGTAACAGTTAATGTTGTTGCACCAAGGATATTGTGCTGCATAACTAAATACTTAGAAGGTCCCAAAAGCGAGACCTTTTGGCTATGTCAATGCTTGTTCTTTACTGGCTATAGAACTTTGTTGGACTTTACCCCTGTTAACTAGTAATAAGGGGCCAGATGTATGACCAATTTGTGCGTGAGAAAATGGGTTTGCGACCTGTTTGCGCGCGCAAAAACCTACATGGCTTGTACAAACACTATTTTGTGATCCTTCAAATAGTGTTTTGTGACTCGCTATTAGGAAGGAGCGTTCCCATCCTAATAGCGACTCTCTAGCCATGCATGAATGTTTGCGACCGCATTGCTGTCGCAAAACACTTGCAATTTACCGCACTCTTCAAGAGGGTGATAATGAAGTTGTGAAATGAGAAGGAGTCCCCATGGGATCCCTTTCCCTTTTTGGCTGGCTTTAAAAATATTTTTTAAGGGCAGGCACTGGTCCCAGGGACCACTACCTGCCCTTAAAAAATGAAACAAAATGTTTCATTTTTTTTAAAATTCATCCTGTTTTCCTTCAAGGAAAACAGGCTGCATTAAAAAAACTGCTTTATTGACAAGCAGTCCCGGACATGGCAATCTGTTTAGCCCAGCAGGCCACCATCCCTGGGAGGGCCAGCCATTTCTAATGGGGTGGCAAATTGCGAGTGGCTCATTAATATTCATGAGCCTCGCATTTTGCGACCCCATTGGGAATCACAATCAGTGTCTCTGACACTGTTGTACATTCCAGATTGCGACTAGCAATTTGCAGCTCGCAATTTGCAAATCACAATTGAGCTCAAATTGTAAGTCGCAATTTGGAATGGTTGTGCATCTGGCCCTAGGTGGCTGTGCACCATGGTTCTATTGACATACTCCTAATTGGTTAAATGCCATTAGGGGACTACAGCACCTTTTGTGTCTTCCACTACAGCGGCAATGTAAATATGGCTTCTGGCCTACGCTGTGTAGCCTGACTGTGGTAGTGTAAACCGGCTGACTGACCTTTCATAATATACCTATTTGACCGGCTAAAACCTCCTTTTTACATTTTTGTATGTCCCTATGTAGCCCACAAGGTAGGGTGCATGGTACTTAAAAGTAGGATTTATTTATTTATTTATTTACTTGAGTTTTATATAGCACTGGCTAGACCTGGAGGTATCAGAACGCTTTACATAAGGGAACAGTGAGTTAAAAGTTGCAAAAACATTCACATTAATTACAGAGTGATAACACATTCAATACAGGAATTATTAGCAAACATGAAAAGCATGATCCAAAAGGCTAGGGAGGGCCGGGAGTCCATGGGAAGGAGACAGCAGCAAGGAAAGAGACGAGACATATATCTGAAGTCTGGCTGGGTAGGTGACGGCCGTAGCGGTGTGCCAGAGCCAGTCTCCCCTATAGCTGGTGGAGCAGCTCCACCGGGAGTCGGTCATGCGGTTCGGACTCCCCCCCCGGATAGGAGTGAGGAACAGGAAGAGACTGAAGATCTTAAGTTCAGTGACGGTCGAGTGAAGGTGGCAAGAGGGGCAGGATATGCAAGGGTGTGTAGCTTGGCTGCCATCTTATACTCAGACAAAGGTCCTTAGGACAACCAAAATAAACACGAGGAAATGAAATTATAGACCACAATCGGTACTACAACCAGACTTCCACACCCAGCCGGGTGAGGAATATTTAATTTATAGATAGAAAAGAATAGGGTGACCAACCTGTGGTCAATTATACACACTTTTGATAGGGTACAGTCCTGTACCTATCTTTACAAGGAAAGAAACAAAGTTAGCAGGCAAGTGGTTTTGGAGCCAAAATGTCGCTTGTAGATTAGTGATCAATACATACAAGTTCCGACATACAGTATGTACAGATTAGCATACAATTGAATTTGTCTGAACTACTGTTTTAACCGTCAACGTTTCGATCCCCTGGCTCCTAATGAACCGGGATCATCATCAGGACTATTGCAATCATTTGCCTGTGTTCTAAGAACGCCTGTAGAAATAAGGGAGACAAGAGAGAAGGGGTAGAGAACATAAGAATCTCATATACAGTAGGAAAAGTTATTTACACGTCTTTTTAACAGTTTGCGTAGCGAGAATTACTTACATTGTACATGCTTGCATTCTTGGTCTCAGGGGTGATGTTTAGGTTCACAGGGAGATAACCGTGCCGTGATGTGAGGGCAACTGAGTGGTCGGCCATGACAAAAAAGGTGTGATTGCATCAAAGAATCAACTAGTGAGTGGATTTGGTGTTGTCCAAATCATGCTGATGTGCACTAATGTGGACCCGTGGTTTGCACATAACGTGACAGGCGTGGGAGCATGGTCATTCAAACACGTTTAGATAATACAAGGTTCGTGACTTAGGTGACACGCAGTTTTAATTAAACGTGTGCCCGCGATCAATTGAGACATGCACGATGGAATATCCGGTGAAGTGAGGTGAACGTGCCGGTGTGGGCGAACTGACTGGGATTAGGGTGGACCAACCTGCCAGGTAATTGATTTGCTTAATTCTGGTCAGGTCTTGAAAGGGAGGAAAAGGCAGCCGAGTAGTGCCGGTGCCTAAGGGGGAAAAAAACAACGTTATCTATGTGGCAATAATTGCCTGTGTCTCACGGAGCTGGACTCGCGGCGCGGTTTACCTTATCTTAGGGCTCAAATGTGGAGCCTTAGCGGCGCGTGCTCTGGATGACACGTAATTCTGCAATGTATTTACTCAGCCGAGTAAATAACGTCTTAAGGGTGGGACGAGGCCAATGCAACGCCCAGGCCGCTGGAAGAAGAGAGGCAATAAACCATCAGGGGGGGCCAGACTGAATTAGAGAGGCAATAAGCCGTCAGAGGGGGCCAGACTGAAAATGACCCTCCAACAGTGAAAGCGCACCGGAAGGGGAGTCCTTACCTTTGGAATGCCGCGGGAGATGAGGCGGGGTGACGGCGAGACGCAGTGGTCTCTCTCCGTGTCTCGGCAGCGTGAATCCGCTAACCGAATGTGTAGAGTGCCACCAGATTATAACATCACATTAGGGTAATGGAAACCGAGAATGGACAAGCGTGCCGCGTTCGGAACGGTCGCCATCTTGGAGTGGGGAAGGGTATTGTAATAGTGGAAGGACTAGTGTGCATACTAGTCCGGTGATCCGGGGGGAGAGTAAAGGCTAAGCCATGGTTCACCGGTAAGAAATTGTAAAGAGAAGGGTTGACGATATTTGTGATAGTGCCACATGCTCCCGGAGTGACCCCTGACCAAGAGTTAAAATCCAAAATTACACGACGATTAATCCAATTACAATTAAAATTACCATACCATTCATTTGAATTACATGAGTGCAACATGATAGTATAATTGCTTCATGGATTATTTTATATACATTTGGGAAAACACTTTGCACTTATCATTTGCTCAGCAATAATATATTTAGTCATGTGAGCTCTATATTGAGAATTGAATATTCGTCCATTTCGTACTTTCTTAGGTCAGAGTTCAAAGTACTAGAGAGTCTTAATGATCATGAAATCAAAGGAGGGATGTCCAGTCCTCCATCCGATTTAGGCCATTCTTAATTGAGTCCAAGAGTATTATACATTTCAGTTCTTCTTTATTGAGGAGACTGGTCATACTTCCTCCTCGTGGGGGTAACTTCAGTGCCTTAAGTATTGTCCAGCGAATATCATCCTCGTTATGGTTTGCCTCAACAAAGTGCTCCACCAATGGTGCATTTGCGGTCTTGCATCTAATGCGGCTTCTGTGCTGGCAAATGCGTGTCTTGATTTTTTGTGAGGTTTGACCCACATATACTTTTTGGCATGGACACTGGATGAGGTAGACAACATTACTGGTGTTACAATTTGTTAAAGTATTACAGTGAAATTTAATGTTGTTGAACTCAAACGCTTTACCTTCAATAGTAAAATTACATACAATGCAACCTCCACATTTCACATGTCCTACACAGGGGGACAGTCCCCACCTAGATTCAAGAGTGGATAGTTGTGCAGGGCAGGGGAGGGCTGCTCTTACCAAATGATCTTTTAAGTTCTTACTTTTTTTGAAGGCAAAAAGAGGACGTTCGATCTTTAGAACGCCCGCATTGATGACTGGCCAGTGTTGTAGGATCATTTTCCTTAGTCTGTTGGATAGAGGGGAGAAGGTAGTAACACATGCTATTCTTTCCTGATCTTTTTTAGGATTTGGGACAAGTAGTGTCTCCCGAGGACGATACCAGGCCCTTTTAAGGGCTGTTTTGACAGTTTTTCTTGGGTAACCTCTGTCTTTGAGTTTGTTGGCTAGAATGGCACTTTCTTTGAAGTAGTCCTCCCTGTTGGAGCAATTTCTCCTAATTCGGAGGAACTGTGAGAAGGGTAGCGAGTCTCTCAGGGCCCTCGGATGATTGCTAGTGTATTCCAGCAGTGTGTTTCGCTCAGTGGGTTTCCTGAACAAGCGGGTGAGCAATTCACCATCCCTGTGAAAAATCGTGAGATCCAAGAAATCAATGGAAGATTTATCACTGGAGGACGTGAAGTTCAGACCCGAACAGTTATTGTTCATCCAGTGCATGAAGTGGCGTAGAACATTGACGTCGAATTTCCATAGCATGAAAATGTCATCAATGTATCTACGCCACATGATGATACCGGTGAAGAATGGGTTAGCTGGTGTCAGAATTACCTGTCTCTCTATCTCGTCCATAATCAATATAGCCAGATTTGGAGCAAAAATTGCGCCCATGGCAGTCCCCTTGATTTGTTGGTAAAAGAGGCCCTTAAATGAAAAGAAATTTCTCGTGAGACAGATTTCTAGTAGTTGGCAAATGAATAGCGTTGGTATGGCGTGTGGACGTGGGCGTGTATCCAGGATTCTTTGGATAACTTGGAGTGCAGTGACTTGAGGTATATTAGTGTATAAAGCCTCCACGTCCATGGTGCATAGAGTATCAGTGTCAGGATTGAATGGATGATGCTCTATCAAGTTAATCATGGACATGGAGTCTCGTACAAAGCAGGCTGTTGAAGGGACAAAGACTTTGATGAAGTGGTCAACAAAGGCGCCTAATGGTTCTAAAATAGATCCGCATGCAGATACAATCGGCCGCCCTGGTGGTGTGGTAATATTCTTGTGGACTTTGGGCAGCGTGTATATCACGGGGGTCCTGGGGCTTTTTACATTAAGGTAATTGAATTCTTTTTTGGTCAAGAAACCCTCTTCCACTCCATTCAATGTGACCTTTCGTATAAGCTCCTGAATCTCTGTAGTGGGGTTGGATACTAGCCTACGATAGTGGTCTTTATTATCCAGCTGTCTTTGGATCTCTGCTGTATAAGAGTCCTGGTTTTGTATAACAATCCCTCCCCCTTTGTCAGCACTTTTGATAACAATTGAATTGTTGTTTTTAAGCGAAGTAATCGCTTGTTTCTCCTTCAGTGTGATGTTGTATGGTATAAACCTTCTTTGGTGTTGTAAGGTAGAGAGGTCTTTAAGGACCAATTTCTCAAAAGTAGTAACTTCTGATGGTAGCATACCTGCAGATGGTAAAAAGGTCGAGGGTGGGCGGAAAGGGGTGAAAGCTTTGCTTTCAGACGAAGGGTGAATTTGGAAAAAGGCCTTCAATCTAATACGTCTGAAAAAACGTAGGAGTTCAGTATGAACTTCCAAAAAGTTAGGGGCTATAGTGGGGACAAATGATAGGCCCTTTTTGAGGATAGAGAGTTCATCCTCGCCCAGATGGTAGCCAGCCAAGTTGAAAATCGGAATCAACTCAGTATTCTGGGGGTCAGGTGTTACCATTGGTAATAGTTGTTCCGGGTCCTCCGTTCGCCCGGGGGATTGACCCATCGTTGGGGTTTCTTGACCCGGCCGCGCTGTGGCGGTTCTTGTTGGCCCCTTTGTAAAAAAGGAGTGGAACCGTGTTGTGCTCCTCCTCCTCTTCTCGAGGTACTCGGACCTTCACTTGCTTCTGATGTGTCTGATGATTCAGCAGAAGTGTCTGAGAAACCCACTAGGTTCTGTCGTCTATTAAATCTCCCCCACGGTCTGTTGTGTTGGGGATTGGAATACGATCTATTGGTATAAAAATCTTTTTGTAGGTACGGGTAAGTGACCTCAGTATTGTATGATTTTATGTCCTTTTTGACCTTGTTCGATTTTTTGTTCTGTTCAATTCTATAGAATTCTGCCACTGTCTTGTCTACCTGTTCAATCAGTTTCTTGCTTTCGGATATGTCATTGGAATCCTCTATCTGTTTGAGAATATCTGCAATTTCTGTTTCCAAAGATTTGAGGGTTTCAGTGGCTATGTCAATACCCAGAACAAGCCAGTGGCGGGAACAAGTTGTCCCTATATAACTGAAGTTCGATATGTATTTAGGGTTGTCAGTGAAAATGCCTGGTATATTCCTAATTTGTAAGCCCAAAGGAATTACATTCGCCTTTAGATAGTCCGTCAACATTAAGACCATGAGTTGCAAACGGACTTGTTTTTTTCTAAGCTTTTCTAGTTGTTCTGGAATTGTAGTGTCAGTTTGGTTAGGGATGTCTGAATTTTCTGAAAGTAAGGAGGGCCCAGAGCACAAGTGTTTAATATAATCGTCAGTGTAAAGTGGAGCAAGTAGTGACATAATTAACTCGCTATGACAGGAAAAGGGTTCAGATTGTTAAAAATAGGAAAGTGAAAAAGATTTGAGTACTAGGAACGCCCACACAGAGAGGTATGGACAAATTGTAACCCTTGCAAACCACCGTTTGCGCTCAGGTCATTTATAATTAAACAAGGGAACCCAAAGAATACCTATGGACCATGGGTAACAGGGAGGACTACTTCAAAGAAAGTGCCATTCTAGCCAACAAACTCAAAGACAGAGGTTACCCAAGAAAAACTGTCAAAACAGCCCTTAAAAGGGCCTGGTATCGTCCTCGGGAGACGCTACTTGTCCCAAATCCTAAAAAAGATCAGGAAAGAATAGCATGTGTTACTACCTTCTCCCCTCTATCCAACAGACTAAGGAAAATGATCCTACAACACTGGCCAGTCATCAATGCGGGCGTTCTAAAGATCGAACGTCCTCTTTTTG
This sequence comes from Lissotriton helveticus, assembly GCF_964261635.1. NCBI lineage: Eukaryota > Metazoa > Chordata > Amphibia > Caudata > Salamandridae > Lissotriton > Lissotriton helveticus. The sequence goes on from NC_136057.1 coordinate 1,727,198,717, forward strand.
CCTTCAAAAAAAGTAAGAACTTAAAAGATCATTTGGTAAGAGCAGCCCTCCCCTGCCCTGCACAACTATCCACTCTTGAATCTAGGTGGGGACTGTCCCCCTGTGTAGGACATGTGAAATGTGGAGGTTGCATTATATGTAATTTTACTATTGAAGGTAAAGCGTTTGAGTTCAACAACATTAAATTTCACTGTAATACTTTAACAAATTGTAACACCAGTAATGTTGTATACCTCATCCAGTGTCCATGCCAAAAAGTATATGTGGGTCAAACCTCACAAAAAATCAAGACACGCATTTGCCAGCACAGAAGCCGCATTAGATGCAAGACCGCAAATGCACCATTGGTGGAGCACTTTGTTGAGGCAAACCATAACGAGGATGATATTCGCTGGACAATACTTAAGGCACTGAAGTTACCCCCACGAGGAGGAAGTATGACCAGTCTCCTCAATAAAGAAGAACTGAAATGTATAATACTCTTGGACTCAATTAAGAATGGCCTAAATCGGATGGAGGACTGGACATCCCTCCTTTGATTTCATGATCATTAAGACTCTCTAGTACTTTGAACTCTGACCTAAGAAAGTATGAAATGGACGAATATTCAATTCTCAATATAGAGCTCACATGACTAAATATATTATTGCTGAGCAAATGATAAGTGCAAAGTGTTTTCCCAAATGTATATAAAATAATCCATGAAGCAATTATACTATCATGTTGCACTCATGTAATTCAAATGAATGGTATGGTAATTTTAATTGTAATTGGATTAATCGTCGTGTAATTTTGGATTTTAACTCTTGGTCAGGGGTCACTCCGGGAGCATGTGGCACTATCACAAATATCGTCAACCCTTCCCTTTACAATTTCTTACCGGTGAACCATGGCTTAGCCTTTACTCTCCCCCCGGATCACCGGACTAGTATGCACACTAGTCCTTCCACTATTACAATACCCTTCCCCACTCCAAGATGGCGACCGTTCCGAACGCGGCACGCTTGTCCATTCTCGGTTTCCATTACCCTAATGTGATGTTATAATCTGGCGGCACTCTACACATTCGGTCAGCGGATTCACGCTGCCGAGACACGGAGAGAGACCACTGCGTCTCGCCGTCACCCCGCCTCATCTCCCGCGGCATTCCAAAGGTAAGGACTCCCCTTCCGGTGCGCTTTCACTGTTGGAGGGTCATTTTCAGTCTGGCCCCCTCTGACGGCTTATTGCCTCTCTAATTCAGTCTGGCCCCCCCTGATGGTTTATTGCCTCTCTTCTTCCAGCGGCCTGGGCGTTGCATTGGCCTCGTCCCACCCTTAAGACGTTATTTACTCGGCTGAGTAAATACATTGCAGAATTACGTGTCATCCAGAGCACGCGCCGCTAAGGCTCCACATTTGAGCCCTGAGATAAGGTAAACCGCTCCGTGAGTCCAGCTCCGTGAGACACAGGCAATTATTGCCACATAGATAACGTTGTTTTTTTTCCCCCTTAGGCACCGGCACTACTCGGCTGCCTTTTCCTCCCTTTCAAGACCTGACCAGAATTAAGCAAATCAATTACCTGGCAGGTTGGTCCACCCTAATCCCAGTCAGTTCGCCCACACCGGCACGTTCACCTCACTTCACCGGATATTCCATCTTGCATGTCTCAATTGATAGCGGGCACACGTTTAATTAAAACTGCGTGTCACCTAAGTCACGAACCTTGTATTATCTAAACGTGTTTGAATGACCATGCTCCCACGCCTGTCACGTTATGTGCAAACCACGGGTCCACATTAGTGCACATCAGCATGATTTGGACAACACCAAATCCACTCACTAGTTGATTCTTTGATGCAATCACACCTTTTTTGTCATGGCCGACCACTCAGTTGCCCTCACATCACGGCACGGTTATCTCCCTGTGAACCTAAACATCACCCCTGAGACCAAGAATGCAAGCATGTACAATGTAAGTAATTCTCGCTACGCAAACTGTTAAAAAGACGTGTAAATAACTTTTCCTACTGTATATGAGATTCTTATGTTCTCTACCCCTTCTCTCTTGTCTCCCTTATTTCTACAGGCGTTCTTAGAACACAGGCAAATGATTGTAATAGTCCTGATGATGATCCCGGTTCATTAGGAGCCAGGGGATCGAAACGTTGACGGTTAAAACAGTAGTTCAGACAAATTCAATTGTATGCTAATCTGTACATACTGTATGTCGGAACTTGTATGTATTGATCACTAATCTACAAGCGACATTTTGGCTCCAAAACCACTTGCCTGCTAACTTTGTTTCTTTCCTTGTAAAGATAGGTACAGGACTGTACCCTATCAAAAGTGTGTATAATTGACCACAGGTTGGTCACCCTATTCTTTTCTATCTATAAATTAAATATTCCTCACCCGGTTGGGTGTGGAAGTCTGGTTGTAGTACCGATTGTGGTCTATAATTTCATTTCCTCGTGTTTATTTTGGTTGTCCTAAGGACCTTTGTTGTCTTAAAAAATTAGTTACCCATGGTCCATAGGTATTCTTTGGGTTCCCTTGTTTAATTATAAATGCCATCTTATACTCAGGCAAGTCGAGTCTATTGATCACCATGGCTCTGAAGCTGGGATTGTCTCTAGTTCATATGTTTGAATACTCAGCTGAGCCAATTTTCCTAGTAGAACATTGAGATCCCCATGTCTAATGGGACATCTTCCCTTTCCGGTAGGGCTACCTTGGAGGGCGCCATTTTGGGGTCAGGCTCGTTGATTTTCGAATTAACACTATTTGCTGAGTTTTATAGGGGATTCGTTTAGGCTTCAGCAGGACCTCTGAAGCCACATTGGGTTGCATGTGGCAGTTTACCACTCCCCCACTCACCGCCTTTGAAGCGTGTCCGTTGTGGATCTCAGGGAGCAGCTGTAGGTTGCGTGCAAAAAAATTAATATTGACATGTCCTTAAAGTGACTAGTATCCCAAAGCTATTTTCACTATGGCAAGTCCAACTGTCCCATGTAGAAAACCGTAGTCCAGATTAAATACCAATTTTGCATCTCGAGAATGGGGCCAGATATAAAAATGCTTAAACAACTATTTTTAATAGTTATTAAAAATCTAATCTAATGGTGAAGGTGGACTTTTACTAACTATTAAGGAAAAGTAATGTTTAGAAAGTAACCCTTTGCCTGACTGAACTGTCAGAGGGCTATTAAACATACGTCTCTGACAGGTCCCAGCGAGTGATTAGCCCAGAATAGGCGTGAAAAAGGTGTGAAATGCCTCCCAGGAGCAAACAATAGGCTGACCTATATGGGCAGAGATAACTCCTCTGGGTTTATCGAACATGCCTGAAGGGTGCCGTGGACCTCCTCTAGACATGTTATGTTATGTTATAACTACTTGTATAGCGCTCAGCTGCCCCAGCGAAGCGGGGTCCCGGCGCTTTACAGCAGAGAAAAAGAAGCATACTACGGAAAGAACCAGTAAGGCATGTTCCTAAGGATTTTATTATTTTACGGGAAAGAGATGGTCAGCAGGTCATCTAGTTCACGTATGTGGGTTGGTAATGAGTTCCACAATTTTGCCGCCAGATAGCGAAAGAAACGACCTCCTGCTCTGCAGCATTTCACCCGAGGCACTGTGACCAAATGCTGCCCCATCGAGCGCAATGCTCGAGAGGGAACGTATGGGGTCAGCAGTTTCTCCAGCATTTTAGGCATAGCTAGTTTCAGTATTTTAAAGGACAGACAGAGCTCTTTAAACTGAATCCTTTGTGCCACAGGGAGCCGGTGGAGCCTCCGGATGGTGTTGGCAGCAGAGCAAGACCGTGGAAGGCCAACTAGGGTCCTGGCAGCTGCATTCTGAATCCGTTGCATCCGGGTGATCTCGGCCTGATTAGCCCCCAAAAGCAGAGAGCTAGCGTAGTCTAAACGAGAAAGGATGGCCGACTGAATTATCAGCTGCCGAGTGGATGCATCAAAAAATTTTAGAATGGGTTTAATGCCTCGTAGAATGCCGAAACAGGTGGCAGCGTTTTTTAAGTGTGGCAGCGAAAGCTAAGAGAGGAGTCTATCCACACCCCCAAATTTTAAACCTCATTCCTAGGTTCGGGGGCCTTACCTAAAGCAGTAGGCCACCACTGGTCACCCCATGCCTCAGTATTCTTACTGACTATCATCACAGTGTCTGCAGGGTTCACCTTTAACACCTCGGGCACACTTGAGAGAGAGAGAACATGATGCCAAGACAATTCTTGTATATCCACGGAAGGACCATGCTTTTCTCAAACCCAGCTTCTGTCTCTGGGAATGTTGTGTTGTGTATTGTAGGTACAGTACAGGATTGTAGAGTTAAATACGGGCGGACACTAGGATTACTATAGTACACTCCTCACATACACACATCCCAGTCACTGACACATCGTATTTTGGGCCTGTTTGCAGTACAACAAACACACTGTTGCAAACGTGATAGAGTTTGCAATACATGTAATGTTTCATCTCCAAGCACCCACTTCAGAATACTTTCTGGACTTGTGGAAGAGCACAAGGTGACTCAACAAGCTGTCTGTGACCTGATGGACTGGACCTGCTCCCTCTTGTACCAATGACAAAAAAGTGGACTCCAAGGGGCAGTTGGTAACCTCCCCTGAGGCTATAGAAACACAACAAGCTGCAAGAGGCATTATCTAGGAAAAACTCAGCTTACCTGTGTCAACTGGACCTGTACTTTGAGTTGCTACATGTCTCCTCTGAGGTCCTGGTAGTTGTAAAAGTATACTCCTGTGGTGGATGGATACTTAAAACACTAAGTCAGAAGGTAAAATCTTTGGCCAGGACAAACAACATGTTTGGTATATCCTAACCGCACTCTATTGCACTTAACCTCATTCGGTACCGGCACCCCCGCTACCCTAGACATCGTGTCTGTATCTTTCACCCAGAATGAGCTAATCACCAGACATTCCCATATGATATGGAAGAAGGAGCCCTCTTGTTGACAACCCCTCACACAGCGCCGACTGACACCTTCCCCATGTATACAGGAGGGTGCGAGGATAGTATGTGGGATGAAGGATTTTAAACTGCACGAGCCTAAACCTAGTATGGATAGCGATCTCCCTGGGCCCCTGGAGCGCGTCTTGCCAGTATTCCTCATCGAGGCTCCCAAGGTCCCGGGCCCAGGCTGCTCTGAGACTAACCAAGGTATCGGGTATATTGTTTACCAATTTCCGGTAAATTGTGGATGTGGGTTTCTCCGCAATGGGATCGAGTAACAAACGATCTTCCATCGGGGAGTAATCCGGGATTACTGTACCACTTGGTATGTGGTAGCGTAGGGCATGCTGGAGGCGTGTGTACTGATATCTCTGTGAGGTATGTAAGCTGTACTCCTTCTGAAGAAATTTGCTGACTACATTTTGCTCTGTTTTTCTAATTCAGTTTGGGAGTATTATTGTTTTGCATTTGGTATTGCATACATTCTTTACACATTCATTACCCTAAGGTAGGCCTGCCTGCTCTGTGCCATAGCTACCAGGGGTTGAGCTCAAGGTAATTGAGTGACTGACAGGGTTCACCGTGACAGGTGTTGTGATTATTCCGTACATGATGTTCGTACAGTCACCCTAATGCATTTCAGATTAAAGGAGTCCTTGATCAGGGCGACTCCTATTCTGAAGAACAAAAACAAGACAAGAGGAAATGTTATCAAGGGCGTCTCCAATCATTTAAAAGAACTATGTTCTGCACCAAAAAAGGTTGGGAATAAGTAGGAAAAACCTGTGGCTGGTGCAGGAAAATGGAAAAAGTCTAAATGAACCTATTGCCATTAGAATAGTGTCAAGAGAAAACGTCATGTGTTCTAAAACCTACTCTAATCATAACTGTGCCTTATTCCACTATCATTTACCAAGTTAACAAATGGCGACCTAGCGTTGCATCTGTAAACTCGGTTGATCAGAAGAGCATACCAAAACTATCAAAGTGTTTACAAACAAAATGTATCAATTTGGCATCACACTACTTCATGCAGAAAGCCAATTATGCAAAATCTTATGCTTTTAACATCAATGACTAAGGGATGGATGGAGGAGGTAGAGAGAAAGCGATAAGAGACAGAGAAAAGAGAGGGGTGAGAGGGAAGATGGATGGAAAGAAAGAGATTGTGCGTGGAGACTAAAGGAGTGAGGCTGGTTTGGGCATTTTTTCCAAGGCTGCTTTTGGTTCCTCAGTCCTGCCCTGGTGCTTCCAGTATCTTGGTGATATGCTGGATGCTAGCATAGATGCCCTACGTGTAGAGCATTTGTAGCCCAACCCATGTGACAGCTCCCTTAGTGTAGGCAAAGTAGCTGGCGTGATGGCTGAGTGACCCACTTGCCTGGACTGTCTGTCATGAAGGACTGCTCCAAAGACCCTAGCTAGCATGTACCTAAGGAAGAGAAGCCACAGGAACTATCATGAGAATGTCCTTGGTAGACCTGCGTGAAGCCCAGTGACACTCTGCACTTACTGCCCCATACCTCCTGTGTGTTGAGCCAATGGGGTAGGATATGCATCTGGTTATGGCTCCCGGTGTGATTGATCGTGTGATCCTCCTCGGTCCTCCAGTTACACTTGGATCGGTCTAAACCCCGAAACGTAGTTCCTTACATTTGTTCCCTGATGGGACTGCAGCTTCCACACACATACCATCTTGATAATAAAGAAGAGCTGGCATATGGTCCAAGTGCCTGTGGAGTTTGGGAGGTGAAGAAAGCGTGCACCTCGTTTGAGGACCAGTAAGACACAAACCAGGAAGAGAGTAGGGAGAGGGGCCGCACATGGAATTGGACAGCACTGCTCGAACCAAAGCCAGGGATAAGTTAGCACAGGTTGCCACTGTAGGGCCACTCTATAGGATCACGTACTACACCTTGCCCCGTTGCCCTCATTTATTTGAGGACACCAGAAGGTACCAGGCGACTATAGTTAGAAGAGACGGGTCCTTTTCCACTACAAGTGGCTTGGACTTCATTAGGTGAATGTTAAGTATGCAGCCTGCTCCCGCTCCTACTATGGGTATGAAGCTCACTTCTCCCATCTTCTGATGCGCTCTGCACAGTAGGAGGGAATTGTGTGTTACAAAAAATGACGTGATCTCAGCAGCCATTGGTAGTGACACTTCAAGTGGAGTGTAAATAGCTCTTCTTCATTTGTTTACCAACCTTTAAGACGTACATCCAGTGGTGCAGATAAAGCATACCTCCCACCCACCTTTAGACATAGATGTGCCCTCCCTCCTACCCAGGGCTGACTAGAGTTGTGTGTAGAAATAAATTCAAATTTGAGAGGACGTCCTCCATTTCACAAGACCTGTACTCGTGTCCCACCTATTGTACACTAGAAATTGCATTTGGTGCAAGAGTAATTTACAGATTACATGTAAATAAGTGTTTTACTTCGGACAGGTCTTCCGACACTAGTTTTGATTACCAGTAATGTTTGAAAGAATCCAATTGTACTGATCTGTATCTCCATGATTTACCCTTTCAATATCCAGCACTACCACTTCCCTTAAACCTTGCCTCTTTCCTGCGCGCAACCTATTTCTTATACAACTACTTGTTTTGAATTCAATAAATGTATTTCAAGTATTATTGGCTTTAGTGGCTTTTGTGTGGTTTTGCATTGCGTGCATTTTGCAATTACAGTATGGGTTACATACCTGAGAATTGTTCAGGAGGTTTGTAGTACCAGTGTTGTAGTATCTCACACAACACAAGATTGTCTCAAATTTGAATTTATTTCTACATATTAGTCACGGACTATCTTTGTATTCCCATTTTGTACCCAGGTCCGGTTTGACTTATTGGGTTACCCCATTATCTATAATGATTAGAGTTGTGTGTAGGGAGCAGCAGTGAAGTGCAGGCAGCGCTGCAGTTCAGAGAGAGGTGCACTGACTGAGCTGTATGTTAGCCCGAGAGGTAGCGCAGAAGGCCAGGATTAAGGTGAATTGCCAGCAGGGCAGTTTTAGCAGCATTATAGGCGCCCGGGCAAAGCACTACACAACCACTCACAGGAACTGGGCTTTAAGTGGGCCGGGTCCCACCGGTGCTGAGCACCAGCAGTTTTTTTAAAGAGGGCCTTGAAACGTGTCTCTATCGGGCTATGTGCTGTGCCCTGGCACAGGCGGTCCGTTTTTTGCTGGACTGCAGTGACAGCAGGCACATCGATGCGCGCGTGCTCACAGTGCTCACTTCTGAGCATTGTAGGGGAAGGGAAATCCTTTAAAGAGTCATTTTCTTTCTGGATTTCCCTTCTGTTTTTGAAACTCAGGAGCAGCAACATTGTCGTGGTGTCAGCAGGGCTTTAAGTGGAAGCTTTTTCAATATTATATACAAGCCATAGTTGCAGCTTATTTATCTTATGCAACTAACAGCCATTGACAAAGCCATTAGTCCTGACTTGTTGTAGGTATGATGTTACTTGTATCATATATCTAGATACAATGACAGAAACAGCAAAATTCAAGTTGGGCGGCACACTATGCTAAGCACATATTTTTAGCTTACGTGTTTTTAAGCCACGCCTCTTTGAGAGACCCCCCCCCCGTTTTTTCATCCCACTTAAAGCCTTGCACAGGAATAATAATGTTTATCGGAAAATTAGTGTGAAACTCTGGTCTGCAAGAGGCCCCTATGCTTGTGGGGGCCCCAGCCAAATGCCCAGCGATCAGTCGGTGTAAAGGGGAACAGGCTGAAGTGTATGGTGGAGCTTTGAATGAAGCTGTGTGTGAGTCCCTGCACTAGAATGCAGTCGCCAAAGGTGAATGACCTGGCTTTGATGCACTGGCAGAGCTAGCTGGGCCTCTCACTACCAGGCCTGTGTTATATAACCAGGCTGAAAGCCGCTTGCAACGAACAAGGACTTTGATCGGCTGCTCTCTGAGTGACTGAGCCAAGTCTTCATTCTTACTTGTAAAAACTTCAGAGTATCGCTTTGAGGAGGTAACACCAGTGTTTGATTAGGGTCGCCATCTGGTAGGTATTTTACCAGCATTGAAAATATTTGTATATCAAAGCTAGTAAAGCAGACTGGGAAAATCAGCAAAACGCGCTACTTTTCCACTTTGAAATATAAACGCATCTCAGCAGATGCATAGATAAAACACATTGAATGTATCGCAGAGCTGTCTTATCCACTCCATAATGGTAATCAGAGCAGAGACAAATTGCGAGCCTCAACAACAACAACAAAAATACCGGGGATTGTACACAAATTCTTCATAAAGGTCAAGCTCCTGGCTCTTTCAGCATCTGGAGACATGATTATATAGCTGGGATTTTTATCTGAGAAAGGTGGCATCCCTCTGTGTTAGGCTTCACGGAAACCCTAAATAGAATAAATAAATGTGTTTGTCCAGTCGCTGGCTCAGAATGGTTCTGTTACAGGCCCTGAGTGTTTGTGGTAGGTGGTTGAAGTTAAAGTATTTATCACAACTAATTATCAAAATTACACTGAAGTGAGGTCTGTATCGGGTACAATAAGTACCTCCTATTCCTAGTTTTTCATTAGCAAAGGAGGCATAACATGGAATCTGCATTTAACACCTTCCATGCTCATGACGTGCTCAGCTCGTCACGAGGCACGGTTGCGCTGTGCTCATGACGAGCTGAGCTCGTCATAACCGCGGCAACGCTTGCACGCAGGGATAATTTCCCTGCTGTGCTGAACGTTTGAAAACAGTCGTGGTCATGACAAACTCCGCTCGTCATGAGCACAGCGCTGTAATAATGCAGATGAGCGTGCTAGTGGTTAAGGGGTGGAGACGTGGGCAGGACAGGAAATGGAGGTGGCTAGGAAAGGAAAGGGCAGAGTAGAGTAGGGACACAAAGGGGACAGTCGTGTGAATAAAGCACGTTGAAGAATAATAGAGTCTGTGTCCAGTTATTGCCGATAGGACTCTACAACTGGCGACGAGGGTGGGATGTAGCGCATGGCCTGAACGCGCTGCTCCCTGAATTCAGTAGACCTGTTCCCGTGACGCCGCGTGTGTGGTTTCGCCGCCGCGGTGAGCGCGGTCATCCGGGTGCCCACCCCAGCCGAGCTGACGCTGCCAGTGTCGCCTATCTTTCACGAGCTCCCCGGTTTGTAAACTGTGGGGAGTGGTGTCTGCAAGTGCGGATGTGCGCCGAGATCTGGGTGTCCACCCCAGCCACGTGTGCTGCCCACCAGGAGTTTACTGATTGATGCCGGGAGCCCACCCTGGTTTGCTGTACTGTGTCCATCGCATCGCCGCGATCGTCTGCCCGGTGAGTGCCTGCCAGTGTATGCCGTGGCCCCGGGGTGTGAGGAACTAAGCCAAATCTCGTGGGAAGCGAGATTTCGGCGGTGGCGGCCATTGTGAGGTCAGGCATCTGCACCTATCCCCTGCCAGGGATAGACGGCGGCCATCTTAAAGTCAGGCAGCAGTGGTTCTTTCATCAAGCACAGGCAAATGCAAGCCTGAAAACTGCAATTTAGTGCCACGAGCTTGCGCAAATGCTGTTGTGGTACAACAAGGGGAAAGAAGACAGGCGTTCAACTAGCACATTGTCCCTACAAGTGGATATATGCAGTGAAATACCCCGCAAAATCAGCAAGTGCGTAACTGAACGAGCTTGATACCGCAGCAAGTGACTGTCTGAAAGTACAAATATGTAACAAAGCTATTCATAAGGATGTCAGGATCACCATCACGTCAAGCCCAACCCCTGCCAGCACCAGTCGACCAGGCATGATGGGTGTTTCCTTCCTACGCCCACCTGAACCGCTCGCACTTGTGGATGGAGGAGGAATGGGCCTTCGATGGCAGGAATGGCTTGAGGACTTTGAAGACTTCATGCAAGGGTCTCATGTGGCGGAAGAAGATCAAAAATTAATCGCTTTGCGTAACCTCATAGGAAAGGAGGTTGGTCAACTCATAAAAGAACTGCCCACTGGGGACGCTAGGTCATACACCAAAGTGCGCGACGCACTAAACAAGAAGTTTCTACACAAAAAGAATGTTTACTACGAAAGGTACACTTTCAACCTAGCCTCACAAGAGAAGGAAGAGCCCATGAGCACATTCATCACACGTCTTCGACGGTTGGCTCGATATTGCGAATTTAACACATTCTCCACTGAAGATGCTCTTAGATTACGCATCATAGAAGGCTGTCAATCGGAGTCACTAAGAACGCGACTTCTGAAAAAAAGCTACACCGTAGATGAAATTTAAGAGATGACTAGAGTTCATGACCAGGCGGAGGAAGACGCTAAGAAGATGGAGGCAGGGCATAATGAAAAGCGTGAACAAGCCTTACGACTTCAATCTCGCACCACCCGCAGGTCCTCTCATGATAGACAAAGATCGTCTAGACCTAAAATTCATCATCAACACACGGGTCGCAGACGTCGCAGCTCAAGCAAAACGGACAATAGACGGGAACGTCAGCTCAAGTGTTATCGATGCGGATACGACTTCCCTCACACTGATGCATGTCCCGCCCTTGCACAACAGTGCCGGAAGTGCGGGAGAGATAATCATTTTGAAAATGTCTGTGGAGAATATAAAAGAGACAAGCAGAGAGACCATGGTAGGTCATCTCGTCCAACCACTACGCGCCATCACGCCAAAGCAGTTCGAGATCGCCGAAGATCGTCCACTGGATCTTCACAATCAAGCCGGGCATCACACAAATCATATTGGTCGAGGAGGCCGCCGTCGCAAGAATCGAGGTCACCATCGCCTGTGTCACAGGACAGTGATGAATACATCTGCATGGTGGCAGACCCTGATCAACTTAAGAAATACCCGCGACTCGATATCCGTGTGGGTGATCGTGCAGCTAAATTTGTGCTTGACAGTGGAGCATCCCTAAATTACATTCCAGTGACAGAATATCGCAGAATTAATCCAACGCCTCCACTGAGCCCGGCGCACGTGAAGGTGTACACATGGATGTCAAAAAAACACTTCCCTGCCTAGGAAAATTTGCAACCACTCTCACCTACAAGGATCACAACGTGCCCGCTTACATACATGTGATCGAGGGACCAGAAGCAGATTGCCTTCTCAGCCTTCCCACAGCTGAACGACTCCGACTGGTAGAGATCCTCTACAGTGTAAGTGAAGACCCAGACATCATCCACAAGTTTCCCAAATTGTTCCCGGACTCGGAAAAATGGCTCGCTGTCAAGTGCGCCTACACATCAATGAACAGGTGACTCCCGTAGCTCAGCATCACAGAAGGGTCCCATTTCATCTCCAAAGGGCCGTTGAAGAGGAATTACAAGAGCTACTACAAGCTGACATCATCGAATGGACAGATGGAACCGCTCCATGGGTTTCTCCAGTGGTGATTGTGCCAAAAAAGGGTACCCCGGACAAAGTGCACCTCTGTGTTGACATGAGGGTACCCAACACCGCCATTGAGCGAGAGCGACATCCTGGGCTGCATCTGAGTGACATGATTGCGTCCCTCAATGGAGCTCAAGTATTTTCCAAGTTGGACCTTAATAAAGGATATCATCAACTTGAGTTACATGAGAAATCCTGATACATCACCACGTTTGCTACTCACTTCGGACTCTTCAGATACAAGCGGCTTCGTTTTGGGGTCTCCTCTGCAGCGGAGATCTTTCAAGAAGCCATAAGAAAGACAATCCACCACATTCCAAATGCCCTAAATTACAGTGATGACATCCTGGTTAATGGTGCAACAGTACAGGAGCATGACACAGCATTAGACAGGGTTTGTCATGCCCTGCTGGACGCTAATCTCACTTTGAATAAGGAAAAATGTGAATTTCATAAATCCACGTTGAAATTCTTTGGACATATATTCTCAGGCGCAGGGATGAAGCCAGACCCTGAAAAGGTAGCAGCTTTGAACGACACCACGAGCCCTCAGGATGTAGGAGATGTGCGATCCTTTCTAGGAATGGCGAGCTTCTGTGCTAGGTACATAAGAGACTATGCCACCATAAGCTATCCATTGCGTAATCTCACAAAACAAGGGCAGCCCTTCCAATGGACAACACAATGTGAAAAAGCCTTCCAGAAGATCAAAAGGGCGGTTGAATCTGCCAACAACTTGGCATACTTTAATCCTAAGAGGAAAACAGTAATCACGGTTGATGCCAGCCCCGTTGGCTTAGGAGCCATACTAGCCCAGTTTGATCATGACACTGACCAACGACACATTGTTGCGTACGCCGGCAGGAGTCTTACGGACACAGAAAGAGGCTATTCCCAGCCCGAGAAGGAGAGCCTAGCCGTTGTATGAGCATGCGAACACTTTCACATCTTTGTGTATGGCAAACACTTCACATTGGTAACGGACCACCAAGTCTTGGTCACCATATTTGGCAATCCACGAGCTAAAATGCCTCCCAGGGTAGAACGATGGGGCCTCCGTCTCCAAGAGTACACATACACCATCATACACAAGCCAAGGAAGACTGCTAATCCTGCTGACTATATGTCGAGGCATCCCAAGGTCACAATCACATCGGGGCCCTCCCTAGCTGAAGAGTACATCCATTTTGTGGTTGACCATGCAAGGCCACCTGCTGTTCCACTAGAAGCCATTCGAAATGCCACTAACCAAGATGCTATTCTGCAACAGGTGAAACGTCGCCTTCGAAGAAACAGTTGGCGGCACTCAGACGAGAATGAACTAAGGGAACCGAGTGAAAGGCAAGAACTGAGCGCGTTCAAACATGTGAAAGATGAACTATCTGTCGCTGCAGATGGACTTGTGCTCCGAGACCAGAGAATAGTCATCCCCATGCAACTTCGCCAAGGTGTCATCAACCTGGCTCATGAAGGACATCGTGGAGTGGTGGCGACTAAGAGAGCCCTCAGAGAGAGAGTGTGGTTCCCGTTATTAGACCAGATGGTAGAACTGACGCTAAAAGACTGCCCTAAGTGTCAACTGGTGAGCCAGGGAGAGCCCCTGCTCCCGTTCAAATGTCCACACTACCCAACGGTGTCTGGCAAGACGTTGCCCTGGACTTCTTTGGTCCTCTTCAATCGGGGAATACATCCTAGTTATCATGGACGAATACTCAAGGTTTCCCATCGCCCAGTTTGTCTCATCAACAAAGGCTGCTATCACCATAGCTGTCCTCGATGAAGTGTTTGCTGCATGGGGCATACCAAAAACAATCAAAACGGATAACGGACCGCCATTCAACGGGCAGGAGTTTGGGGAATTTGCCAAGCATCTTAATTTCAAACATCGCAAGATTACCCCTCTGTGGCCGCAGGCCAATGGAATGGTCGAAAAGGTTTATGGCCACCCTGACTCCAACAAGCAGCACTTGACAGGAGGGATCCCCAAGTTGCCTTAAATTAAGTCTTACAAGCCTATCGGACAACCCCACATGCTACAACTGGCAAGTGTCCTGCTACTCTAATGTTGGGGCGATCCCTAAGGACCAGGATACCCACTCTGGATGATGCCTTACAGTCTAACACACATGGACTTGACCATGACGATATTGCTGCAACTGATCGGAAGAACAAAGAAAAGATGAAATCATATGCAGATACTCAGAGGAGAGCCAGAACTCCGTCCATCCATGAAGGGGACTGGGTGTTCGTCAAACAAGAACAACAGAGGAAAATGGACTGTCGATATCGAGCTGAGCCATTAATGGTCACTCAGCATAAAGGAACTATGATCACCGCGGAATCTGAAAACAAGAGGATCACAAGAAACGTGACACACTTTCAGAAATGTCCTTCTGCAGTCAAAGATGCTCTCACCATTCCGTCGAAGGTCATGGCTAGTGAGAATGCAGCAGCCGGCAGCGTTCCGCCAGGGCCTGTGACTCACGTTGAATCTGAAAGTGAGAACCCAGAAGCTCATCTTAGACCGCGACGAACCATCCGAAGACCAGTAAGGTTGATTGAAGAACTGTAAATATGTTTACACTATCACCGAAGTAACAGGTAGTTACCATTACGAGAGACCATTGCATTTGTTCAAGAAGAGGGGAGATGTAATAATGCAGATGAGCGTGCTAGTGGTTAAGGGGTGGAGACGTGGGAAGGACAGGAAAGGGAGGTGGCTAGGAAAGGAAAGGGCAGAGTAGAGTAGGGACACGAAGGGAACAGTCGTGTGAATAAAGCACGTTGAAGAATAATAGAGTATGTGTCCAGTTATTGCCGATAGGACTCTACAAGCGCCATAGTGCAGCGTGACGAGCTGAGCTCATCACAAGCACTGTGGCGCTACGCGAGCCCCCCTCCCCCCCCTGCACTGCAGGGGAATTAGCCCCGCAGCGAAGGGGTTAAAGCACCAAATTCTGCAGGTTTCACCTTTTTTCCCTGGCTTCTCCCCCTCATAAATTTCGCCAGATGTGACCTGTTTAAATCTGTCAGGGGCAAAGAGCTAGGGAGCAATAGCGTACGAGTCCAAATTCCTTTCCCTGACAATGTTCCTCTGTGGCCAGAGTTTAGGCGTGAACTCCCAAAACGGCTGCGGATGGCATACAGTTCATGTGATCTATGCGCGTGCACACCATCGCCAGCCACATAACACACCACCATTTGTCTGTGCCTCGGCATCAGACTTCAAAGGCTGCCACTCCCCCGCGTGCACATCGCTCACCACCATTTGTCTGTGCCTTGGCATCAGACTTCAAAGGCTGACGCTCCCCCGCCCCCAACCCCCCCATTGCAATGCCGAGAGCTTGTTTCTGGACGAAAGTGAAAGCCTACCGTGCTTGTTTACAGTAGCCTTGCTCCTCAAATGCTGTTGCTGTGTTGCCATCTCTCTAGGGACACTCAGCTTGAAAACACTCGACATGGTAGCTGCAATGCTACATCGCTATGTTTTGCCTCTAGACACGTTGATCCCTCGCAGACTGTGCTGACTCTGCCCCTCCTGATTCTGAAACTGACCAACGCAGTCACCACGCAGTCTCTTCTCTCTGTTTTATGATGTCTGCCGTGCCACCATTTACTTTGGACCCTCACCCTCACACCTCCTCATCCTCACCCTCACACACCCTCACACACCTTCACCCCCATCATCCTCACCCTCCCTCACCCTCACACCCCCTCACCCTCACACACTCTCACTCACCCTCACAACCTCACACCCTCACAACCCTCCCACCCTCACCCCCTCACACCCCCATACACACTCACCCTTACACACTACATCACTCAGGAACACCACCACATCACTCAGGGACACCACCACATCACTCAGGGGCACCACTCAGGGGCACCACCACATCACTCAGGGACACCACCACATCACTCAGGAACACCACCACATCACTCAGGGATACCACCACATCACTCAGGGGCACCACTCAGGGGCACCACCACCTCACTCAGGGACACCACCACATCACTCAGGGACCCCACCACATCACTCGGTGACACCACCACATCACTCGGGGACACCACCACATCACTCTGGGACACCACCACATCACTAAGGAACACCACCACATCACTCAGGGGCACCACCACATCACTCGGGAACACCACCACATCACTCGGGACACCACCACATCACTCGGGGACACCACCACATCACTCAGGGACACCACCACATCACTTAGGCGCACCACCACATCACTCAGGGGCACCACTCAGGGACACCACCACATCACTCAGGGACACCACCACATCACTCAGGGACACCACCACATCACTAAGGGGCACCACTCAAGGGCACCACCACATCACTCAGGGACACCACCACATCACTCAGGAACACCACCACATCACTCGGGGACACCACCACATCACTCGGGGACACCACCACATCACTCTAGGACACCACCACATCACTCAGGAACACCACCACATCACTCAGGGGCACCACCACATCACTCGGGGACACCACCACATCACTTGGGGAAACCACCACATCACTCAGGGACACCACCACATCACTCAGGACCACCACCACATCACTCAGCCCAACCACATCATCACTCAGCACCACAACAACACTGTCCTTGCTTGCTACCAACCAGTATTGCCATAGCCAATAGGACTCGCATTAGGAAAGTGTAAGCTATTGGCTTTGTGAATAACAATGCTATTAATTTATATATTTTCAAAGCCAACACATATTAAAACAATGTGTCATTTACAATACCAATAGCTCACACTTTCCAAATGCGAAACCTATTGCATTGCAAATGCTTGTTTAAACTCAGGAGCAGCAACATTGTTGTGGTGTCACCAGGGCTTTAAGTGGAAGCTTTTCAATGTTATATACAAGCCATAGCGGCTGCTTATTTATCTTATGCAACTAACAACTATTGACAAAACCAATAGTCCTGACTTGTTGTAGGTATGATGTTACTCTATGTATCATTTAGCTGGATGCAGTGACAGAAACAGCAAAATAAAAGTCCGGCGGCACACTATGCTAAGCAGAGATTTTTAGTTTACATGTTTTAAGCCACGCCCTTAATTACA
This sequence comes from Lissotriton helveticus, assembly GCF_964261635.1. Classification (NCBI taxonomy): domain Eukaryota; kingdom Metazoa; phylum Chordata; class Amphibia; order Caudata; family Salamandridae; genus Lissotriton; species Lissotriton helveticus. The sequence continues at coordinate 1,727,216,164 of NC_136057.1, forward strand.
TTGGCCACGCCCCTTTGAGAGACCCCCCACCCCAGTTTTTTCAACCCACTTAAATCCCTGTTCTTATTGCCCGCCCGCTTGAAGTAAAATGGTAGTCCTATTTTTGTAAAAGGTCCCGGTTTTTGACTTTAAAATTCGGGTCACCCTTTGCCATCGTCCCCTGTGCAGGAGCAGCAGGGGGTGCAAGGCGGGCTAGAGATGCTCTGGCAGAGCTGTGTGTGGATAACTGCACTCGCGGTACAGAGGTGTGTGGTTCCCTCTGCCGGAGTGGCGTGGGGGATGCAAGGCTGGTCTGAGGTGCGTTGACACTGAGGATGTTTCGCTGAGGCTACTCCGAGGAGTGACTCCTGCGTCATCACCCCCTCTTGCCTAGTCTTAGGCCGTCTGCAGCAGGGAGGGCCGTGCCCCACCCCAAACGCACATTGTCTCCACACACACACCGGGATCAGATAGCTGGTGTCACTTAACCTCAAGTCCACTTCACGCCCCTCGGGTGGCTCATTCCAGGGCAGAAAAGGATACCCCGGGGCCCTCTTACAGTAATTCCATCCACCAACAAACGGCGCCACACCCAGCAGACGCGGCTTTACCAGATCCCGGGCCAGCTCTTTCAACCGCCCCCAGACACCGCCCCTCCTTTCCGCTCTCAAGCCAGACTTCCTGATGAATTCTTGCTGGGAAAGGATTGCAGTTAAAATGTACAAAGTAGCTATAAAAAAAAACCTAAAAAAAAACAGCTCTTCAAACAAGCCCCAGAAAAGTAAGTGAACAAACAAGCCAAGCTCTGCCCCTCCCCCCGCCTGCACCACCCATGGCGAGCGCACAAAGAAATGTTTAACTGCCTCCGAGATCACTCGAGTGCAGGCTTAGAGAGGATTTAGAGTCTGCGGGCCCCGACGAAGCCACTCGTGACCTGTCGATCACTTTTACAGGTGTAACTGTTAGTGAAGGAGTGGCGTATGTCTGTGTGCCTCTGTGGTGAGGGCAGGTGTGCCCGGCCCACTTACCGGAGTGCGAGGCTCTTGACGCCGAGTATTGTTGAGACACGTTGTAGTTTTAGGAAGTGTGCAGGGCGCGTGCTCTTCGGCGTGACCGGCTTCATTTACTCGAGTGAGTGCAGGAGGCCACGTGCCACCTGCTTGAGTGAGACTGGCTTTTGACGCCCTCATTGGGAGTGCAGCTCTGCCAAGATCCCTCGACTTCGGTGATAATGCCCTCTAACCAGGACTCGAGTCGGGGTACCACGCGGGTGGACGGCGTCCCACCACTTATTTGACCGGGTGGACGCCGTCCCCCCTGCCAAACAGCTGGACTTCACTCTTTGGCCTCTCTGGGACGAGATCGGAGTTCACAGCACGCGGCTCACACGGTGGCTTCTCAGATGCAATCGCATCTACGGGGTGAGCGAGGGGAGGCAATGAGCCCGATGGTGCAAGCCACCTTTCATGACGTCACTTCCCGTCGTGACGTCACTTCCGGTGACAGCCCCCCACTTCTTTTTTTTAGGACTTGTGCCCTGCCTCTAACCCCTTAGTAGGAGCACAGGTGGGCACGTTTCGGTTACTACTTAAGAGAGAGAATGGCGTTTGACTGCTTCGGCATGGAGTACAGGTTTGCCAAGCTTTGCTTACTTGAGTGTGACTGGCCTACAACTCCCTCAGTGGGAGTATAGATGAGCCAAGCTTGAGTTATTTGAGTGACAATGGCCTGTTAGTTCAGGTCAACAAGCTTCAGTTACCCCTCAATTAATTCCATGACATTGGCCTGTACCACCCCCCCCCCCCCAGTGTTGAGTATAGGTCTTGAGTTACTGGAGTAAGAATGGCCTGTGAGTCCCTATGTGATGAGTACAGGTTTGCTAGACTTAAGTGTCTTGAGTGAGTATGGTCTGTGACTCTCGTTACTAGGTGCGGGCAGAAAATGCCCAGATATTATCTAAAGTGGGAGGATGGGAGGACTGTATCTTCAGGCTCGCCCCCAAATCTGTAGTTTACCACCTAAATCGATAGGGTGGGGAAGTATAAGCTTGTACCTGAGAAGATAAGCTGTGCAGATAGCAAATCAGGTGTTTGCAACATCATCAGACAAGGGCAAAACAAGTAAATCTGAAGACAGTAGTGGAGTGGACGCAAAATCAGTAACCTGCTAACGATTCGTTGATGCAGCCTCAGCTTAGTCATTTGGCTCGGGCTTTCTTTCCGTGACATTAGGGCTAAGAAAGAATAAGGCAGCAGGCCGCATAAATTCAGCGTCTTCGTATAGCTTAGATTATGTTTTTTCAGCATTACAATAAACCATTCAACCTTCCCTAAGGTCTCAGAGTGAAAAGCAATGTTGAAATGTTGTTGAATCCAAATGGTTTTGTGGAGTTCCTGAACTACAACTGACACAAAGTAATTTCCTTTGTTACTTCTGAACTTAATATAGGTTTTAAGCGTGGGCAAAAAGCCACAGATCAGTCTTTTTGACACAGGGATAGCACCAGCTTGGCAAAATAGATAGAAAACACAAGCCAGAACCTAAACTTAATAATAAGAGTAACATTATGGCATTTGGATAAGCTTTTTCAGAACATGAACGAATGCATGAATTATCTGTGGAGTGCAGTCAGCTGCTCAAAACTGACGGTCCCAGCACTGAAGAACAGAGAATCCAGTGCACTGGTTAAAGGAGCACAGCTAGGGAGAGAAAAGCCAGGTTTTGGATGATGAGAAATATTGGCGAAAAAATATTGCGTGGACAAAATATCGTGTCAAGAATATCGAGGACAAAAATATGTGAAGGCAAGTTTCTGTACGTAAACAAAGTTTTACTGCATATAACTCCACATATATGTACTTTGACAATATATTTGTCTTCAAGTTACGTAGATGTGGACAGAGCCAGACTGGCCGTAGCAGGCAGCGGGCGTTTCCCCGGTGGGCCAGAAGGGTGGGAGCCAGTTTTGTACTTGTGGGGGCCGGTTTTGTTACTGGGGGGGCGGTTTTGCAGCAGTGCTGCAAAATCTTCCCCTTGTAACAAAAGCGTAGCAGTAGTGTTCCAGCCCTGGCAATTACGTCCGACCCCCCAACGAACGGGGGTCGGTCGGACGTAATTGCCAGGGCCGGTTTGCGATCCCAGTCCGGGCCTGGATGTGGAGTATAGAATGGTAAATCTAAACTTACCTTCTCAATATTTTGTGTCTCAATATTTTTGACACAATATTCTGTCTACACAGATATTTTTGTTTTCAATATTCTGTCAGTGATGCCAATTTTGATGACTTTACAGAAAGAAGCTTCAGAGGAGCAAGGAAAGAGAATTCCAGAACTAACAGCCCAAAGGGCAAAGTAGCAACCTTACCCTTGCGAAAACACAAGAGCAAAAGAGGACTGAGGACCAGCAGATCTGAGAGGTCAAAGCAGAACATAGAAGGTAAAGGGTGCATGAAGGTATTTAGGGCTGGTACCAGCCACAGATCTGTGGATAAGAGAGAGGGCCTTAACCGGAATGGCATGGTGAGCAAAAAAACCAATGGATTTAGGCCCAGATCTCTGTACTGGGGTGAATGTATGACATTGTTCTGCATTCTGTCCATCAATAGTTCTTTTGGCACTTGTCACCCCGAATGGGACGGGTATGCCCAGACGTGGGTCCCGTGCTCTCCATGCCACTGGAGTCAAGCTATCCTGGCTGATAAGGGCTGATAGCCCGAAACCGGTCCTAGGATGCTTGTTTCCAGTTCAGGGAGGACCTGGCCTGGCAGTTCGGGCTAGACTGTTCCCATTGGGCGCAGGGTCAAGACTGATTTGCATACGGCTGGGTCCAAACCGGAATGGCATGGTGAGCAAAAAACAATGGATTTAGGTCCAGATCTCTGTACTGGGGTGAATGTATAACATTGTTCTGCATTCTGTCCATCAATTGTTCTTTTTGCACTTATTTTCAGAATAGGCAGCCAGTGCAAATGTTTCAATGTGTTTCAGCTTTGTTTTGTCCAGTCTGGAGACTGAACCAGATATCTGCGGGCACCTAGTAGAAGGGAGTTCCCATAATCCGATCTCAGAGTTAATATAGGATAGGTCACAGTGAATGGGTAGTGGTGGGGATGAGGGCAAATCCTTTCCTTGTAGCTTTTAATAGAGCGAAGGCAGTTGCTGAGACTGTGGTAATGTGAGTGGAGAAGGTGAGATTGGAATCAATCCTAATGCAAAGGTTTCTTGCTGCCATAGAAGGGCGAGGGAAGGCCTAAATCCTCAGACCACGAGGCTGAAAACCACTGTGAGGTTTATTGCCCAAAGAGCGGGCTCTCCACCTTGTCAGTGTTAAGTTTAAGACAGCTAGACATTATCCAGAGTGCTACTGCAGAGAGGCACTCCTTAAAGCTGGCTTGCAGGCCAACTTCAGATTCTGAGAGTATCACAGTCAGTTGGGTGTTGTGAGAGTTCCCAAGAAAGAGTGCCTGTTGACCTCACCTACAATCCCCAGTAAAATTCAGCTTTGTGGCCAGGCCTCTGGCAAGAGTAGCTTGTGAGCAAGGATCTGTAGAACAGACTGGCTTGCAGGCACAGATAGCCTCTGAGAGAACTTCCTCAGAAAGTGGAGTAAAGTTAAACAAATCCCACCTGGGTCAGGTGGAGACTAGGGCTGGGCGTAGTTCGCGAATTAGCGCTACGTGAAGCTACGCAAAGTGCACTACGCGAGCTACGCGTAGCACTACGCGAACTGCGTAGTAGCCTGTTCGCACTGTGCAAGATGCCGTTTTCAATGACTGCACAGTGTGGACAAGCAACCGGCACTGTGCAATCATTGAAAACGGCGAGCTGTAGTTTCCTGCCACTCGAGTAGATTTTTACTCGAGCGGCTACTTTCTCAACGCGGACTGGTAGTTTCTCATCGCGAGCGGTCCCGAGCATACATGACCACTCGCAATGAGAAACCTGACCTCATGCATTGAGAATCTCGCCAGGAAGTTTATTTTCTACGCTCGCGATAGGCAACTTCATGTTGCTTATCGCGAATGAGGAAAAAGTCTCGCCGGGATGTCATTTTGCTTGCTCGCTTTCGTCAACTAGACGTTGAGGACGTTGAGGACGAGCAAGCAAAAAATGACAGCGGCACTACGCTACGTGTGTTTGCACTGTGCTACGTGCAATTCGCGTAGTGCGAAGTAGCGGAAACTTCACCAACTACGCGAGTGTAGCATAGTGCTTTGCCCAGGGTTAGTGGAGACCTTGTCAAAGTGCACAGAAGTTGGGAAGTCTTTATAGAAATTGAGCATTTTGTTTCCTGGAAAAATTCCTGGCTGTTGCAAGGTTCTTGCAAATTGGAGATTGCACATATGAACATGCACAAATTAAGCACGGGAGTCTGGATGGTCAGCTTTGGATGTGTTTAGTTTATGCCATTACCAACACTATAAGCCTCACAGAAGACACAACTGTCAACATTGCTGAGCCATGGAGGGTGAAAATGGTGCAAACCAATGGGTGCCAGCTGCATGGTTTATTCCATCTCAGCTGACGTGCAATACCATAAAACAAAGGGGCCAAATTGGGTAGTAGTATTTTAAAAAAAACATTTTACCTTCCTTGTGTGCCACATCCCATTTAGATATCTAAGACACCTATACCGTGTCAAGACCATCATGTTGTTCTCTAGCACCGGCTTCTGTATTTTGGTGAGATCCTGGAGAGTGGGCATTAGAGGTCTTCGGCAGTTTAGAAAACATACTGGGTCATATCAGAAGGCAGATGAGCAGGTTTAGCAGCATTATCAGCAAAGCATTCCCCATAGATACTGTGCCTTGGGCGGAATAGCGGGCAGCATCCTTAATAATCGCTAGAAGATGGAGAACATCAAGCAATCCTTTAACATAGGATCAATTTTTGATAGGGGTACCTTCAGAAACGAGAAAGCCCATTTGTACCTTTCCAATTCCAGACTCAGGCACCACTCAATAGGCATATTACGTGTCTGTGGAGATGGTGACAGTTTTCTGAGTAGCTAGAATACAAGTACAGAAGGACATTCAGTTTAGCAACTAGTGCATAAGGCTCCTAGAAATTGACAATCAGAGAGTATCTTGTATGCGTGACGTCAATCCTGGCCAATTATCCCGACCATTTTGACCCGAATCTCAACTAGAAGGAAATTATCCTCTAGTTGACTAAATGCGATTCTCTTAGTTCAGTCGATCTCGTAAGTCAAGCCAGAAAAAAAGTATCTGGATATCTTCGGAGTACATTTTTGTGTCGGCGTCACAAGAATAGGCAGATTTTTATCTGCCTATTGTTACAACCCGCGGCAGGGGTTGTATCTCCACCTTAGAGCATATGCTAGTTACATATATATAAAGAGAAGATATTGATTTACACTATCTAGCGCATTGTTCCCTATTGCCAATTTGTTGTATAGAGCATAATGCACTTGTGTTAATCAACTGTCAACTATTGCATGTAAGATGCACATAGCGTATCCTGCAACTAGTTTTCATAGATCTTTTCTAAAGCAAGAACCATCACATAATAGTTAGGCAAAGGTGCATCAGTGAGAATTGAGTGATGTTTAGTGAGGTGCACAGTAATAAGGAGACAATGGTGCCATGCTCCATCTAGAGACATAAGGAACAATGAGACTGTGGTCATTGCAGGGTAATGTGTGAGATGGAAAGAAGCAATATTTCATATATTTCCAGCATGGACATTGATGGATGATGTGTCTATGCAGCCTGTAACAGGGGCGGCACAGCAAGAGGCACAATAACAGGAAGAGGCGAACCAAGGACAATATTTTTAGGCACTTCAACAAGATGGCCAGCTATTGTTACAGTAACTCGCCTTTGGGCAACTCTGTGGCCACAGCATCAAGAGCAGAAGAATAATAAGCAATTGTGTTTTTTGCAACCATGATCTTGTGTTGACACTCTAAAGGTGAAGCCCTTCCTCTCGTGACAATACAGAGAGAAAGGTTTCGTATAAACAGCCAAACCCAAGGCAGGGGCAGGAGCAATGCATTTTTCAGGGATACAAAGGCTTGTTCTACTTCTAAGGAACAAGGCAAAGATTCAAGGGTATCAGTTTTTACAAGATCTTGAAAGGTTTTCACAATATTAGCATAACCTAGAATCCATTGGCAACCACAATCTGTCATTCCTAAAAGTTTATGTAGCTAAGAAATAGTGACAGGGTAGGTAGCTTAGGATGGATTGGATGCTCTCAAAAGACAAATGTCTCTCTCCTGTGGAAGCGATGTGACCTATAAACATACCCAGGTAAACAAAACTGACTTTTTTCTGCAGAAGCCTTGGGCTCATGTTTGGCCAATTCAGTGACCAAGCAGAGTGAGTCGAATAGCATTGGTCTGTATATTCAGACATTACCAACAAACTGCAGCATAATAATCCAGGATGGAACTACATGGAAGCCCAACGTCATTAAATCTTTCTTACCTGCTTGTGAAAACATCGAAGGTGATTTTGGATTCCCTTCAGCAAATTAAGTCAATGTTATTTGAGAGCCGCTGAATGAGAACACGGAAAGAAACTGTTCTCAGGGTATTTAGGAAAGAAAGCAGAACATAAGCCAACAACAGCAAACCATGTAGCTGTGGAAGGAAAACATGAAAGAATAGTCACTAGGTTTGGTAGAAAACTGGGCCATACATCAGAGTAGTAAGTAATAGGATTATTAATTGGAGTTGGGGACTATCCACTTCAAAGAATAATCACAACCCTCATCAGGGTGAACCCTTAATGTCACTAAAGGCACAGAGGAGATGGGCTTTGCATAGGGCAAAGTGTAAAGTATTTATGTAGTACTAAAACAGTAATGAAGTCGAATTGCAAAACAATAAAAATTACAAACTGAATTATAAATAAGGCTCCCTGTTTTCCGTTTTTACTGATTTTTACAGTTAAATACAGACAGAAACCCGTTTATTTTCCTGTCTGTATTTATTTTTAAATGTGGATAAAAATGGGATTTTTTTTTTTTTTTTAGTAATTCTAAATGTGGTCAGTCGTGGCTGCCAAGAGAATAGCTGTGCGGATTGGCAGACAAGGGTATTAAAAAAGAGAAAGACATTTTATTAAAGATGCTTAAACAGTAGTATATATGCACCAGATTGATACTGATATGTGTATATTGTCATGAATTATCATGTGTAGGTTTTCATATCATTGAAATCTCTGAGGCATTTAAGCATAAATGGCAACTTATCTGTTAAATACATGTGGAAATATACTATTTTATCATCCATTTTTTCACAAAACCAAAAATATATATGGATAAATACAGACAAAATTAGCAAATAATAAATATGGATAAATACAGATGCAAAAGTAAAAAAAGTAGATAACCATAAAACCAGGAGCCCAGATTATAAAACTAGAGTAAAATTTCATAAACCAAATGAAATCAACATGACAAACATTCAATAAGGGGTGGGTGGAATATTCATTTCTGCCCACAGAATTGGTGAAATTTTGGTGACACCGCCTTACAATCGTAACATGGAGTTTCCGACAAATTCCGGCAATCGCTGCTTGGCAGCATTTCTTTTCGTGCTTTGCTCCAGAATGGCAAGTTGATGAGGGTGAGGAGCAAGTTGATGAGGGTGAGCGAGATTTGCCATCCCATGGTGCAATTTCCGGTTGCTAGGATGACATCTAGCGAGATTCTTCTAAAGCAAGCAGTCACAAACATTCACGGTCAGGAGGCTGGAGCTTGAATAAAAAATGTACTCTAGCGGGGGGAACTCCGAAGAATCTCGTGGAGTTTGTATGTAACTTCACAGAATTCCACTGAGTTGAATTCCGCAAGTTCTGCACACCCTTACCGGAGATATACATTTTAAAAGTTTTAAGTAGAAATAGCACCAAGAAGCATAATTTGCCAATGATAGTCAATGTTTGTAATAGACTGGGGACTAGGCATAATGTAATTTACCCTGATCACAATAGAGGGCAGATGGGATACAGCAACCAGGTTCGTCCTGGTCAAAGAGTTTACCTTCTTACTATAATTCTCAATGCCCAATGTACAGCAGGAGTACAATTATAAAACCCACTAGGACTTCTGGGGTGGCACTTAGAGACTCATAGCAGAGACGATAAAGAGGGTCCAACCTAGGGCCAGTTTCCCACTGGTCAGTTGGGCAGTTGCAGGAAAAGGCCTCTTGTGATATATTATGTCCCTGCAGCTTTAATAGGAGGTCAGACTTATGACCCTTGGAATCCACTTCTTTGTCCTGGGTACAAGAGAGAACAGGTCCAGTCCTTCGGGGCTCTTCTCAAGTCACAAACAGCAGGTTGAGTCCTCTTCTGATCTTTCTAGGTTCAGGACTGTCCTGGAGATGGAGCCTGGAAATGACACTTTTATGCTTGTCACAAACTAGTGGTCGGGAATGATTCCTGTACTTTCCCTAATCAAATGGATAGAAGTTTCAGGGGCCATCATTACCCACTTTGAGCATTTTCAAGATGGCAGTAGTGTTCGGTCACACTCAACTTGGGCTCTGAGAGCTGGGTTTGTGTGTGTGGTGGGTGAATTATGGCAATACCAGTGTCCTTACACATGTAACACCAAAATCCAGCTAGGAGGAGCCACTGTACCCCCAATACACCCAGAGGCAGAAGTCTGGCTGAACAAAACAGGGTTTTCCAGCAACCCAGCAGTGGATACACAAGAATTGTTTTTCCACCCTGTTTCCCTTCCTTCCAAGTGTGTCCCCAGTGTTATATGTAAAATCCAGCAGACTTGTCAAGATGGCTTTGACACTCAAGCAGGATTTGACACTGTAGTGTCAAAAAAGGAGGCTCGGAGACCCCCATACATATTCTGTCACCTTTCGCGGAGTCAGATCTCCCAATTCAGTTCAGTATATTGTTTTCTCCTGCAAAGCATTTAACATATTTTTCGCACCTACCTCTCTATCTGACTTTTTGATGGGTTGAATAGGAGTTTTACAGATGCTAATACTGATGGGTATATATATGTACGAGGAAGTGGCAGAGTGAGGCGTTCGCTGTCATTACTTAACGCCTCACTCTGCCACTATAGAAATGCAAGGCTGCACTGTATTTACAAGAATATGGTGCAGCCTTGCATTTCCCCCTGCGCTGGAGCTACACTTAGTAGTGTAGCGCCAACGCAGGCACCCTTGCACCATAGTGCAAGGGTGTCTACATGCAGGGGAGAACTGTTTATCTGTAGAAAGGTGTCCCTTCCTGCACATAAACAGTCCTAAAATGGCCCTTTGTCACTTTTATGTGTGCTGCTTCATACAGCACACATAAAGTCATAACATTAATTTGTTTTACAGATAGTTTATGTGCAGGAAGGGGGACCTTCCTGTACATAAACAAGCCATGGCAGTTTGCCTTTTTCCATATGTGCTGCACAGGCAGCACACATGGAAAAAGCAAAAACAAGGAGAAATAATGCATTTCTCTTCGTTTCGATAACTTCTTATTTTTGGTGCTGCATCCTATGTACGCTTTCATTGTACATAGGGGGCAGCGTCAAAATCAATAGGTGTTGTGGTGGAATGCCCATCGCAACACCCACTGCCCACCCCTTTTACACTAATCATAGCGTGAAAGGGGGCCTTATTTCAAGGCAGTGTTAAGCCACCGGTAGTGGCTTAACGTTGCCTTGTAAATAAAGCTACGTCCCTATCGCCACCACAACATCAGAAAAAGTTACATTGTGGTGGTGATAGGGGTTATACATATGCCCCTGAGTATCAAAACAATTTGCTTTAACAGATAGATCAGCAATACTTGGACAGAATCCTACTTCCTCCTCAGAATGGAAGGGTATTTTGGTATGCGCTGAAGCTTCTTCTTTTTTTTGCAGAGTTTTATATAGCGCAAACTTGACCCGAGCCGAATCAGGTATCAGAGCGCTTTACATAGCACCAGTTACGTTACATGAGGACACACTTTCATTTTAGGCACGGGGAGATTAAATGATTTGCCCAGAATCACAGGAGGTTTTTCGCGTCGTTACCGAGACTCGAACCCAAATCCCCAGGTCCGAGGTCGAGAGCCTTAGCCATTAGGCCAACCCCTCTCCCCATTAGGTTCACCCAAATCTTAATAGGGTCAGCCGTTAAAATGCTGCCTGGTCTACTACTGTGCTGAGACCATAAAGATGATACCTTGGGCTAACACATTAAACATACATTGTAAAGACAGAACAGGCAGTAAGAACATATATAAAATGCAATTTGTAATCCCAGTAGCTTGCCTGGTAATTAAATTGCCTTCTTGAAACAACTGCTAACTGTCACGGTTGTCCATGCTCTTGTCAGAGCTAAATTGGACTACCCCAACAGTCTTTACCTGGGTTTGCCTGTGTTCCTTTTGCAATGACTGCAGATTATTCAGAATGCCTGCCGCTCGCCTCATTCTCAAAGTCCCTATTCGGTAATCGGTTTCTGCACATTTTCACCAACTTCATTGACTCCCTGTGAGCAGTCGCATCAAATTCAACGTGCTAATTTTAGCTTATAGAGCCTTGGAGAACAAGGGACCTCTGTACTTGAGATCAAGACTCAATGCCTACTAGCAGAGCAGATCCCCTGTGGTCTAACTCGCAGAGGCTCATGCATATCCTAAGGATCCATAGGGCTAGATGTAGTGGGAAGTCCTTCACCTTCTTGACGGCTAAGCCTTGGAATATGCTTCCATCCAGCCTTCGCTTGTGCCCTCAGAATAGATCCTTAGGAAATGCCTAGAGTCCCACCTGCATAATGCTTAGCTTCCTTCCACTCTTTAGGGCAGTCCTTCTGTTAGTGCCAGGACACTCCCTCAGGAGCAGCCGCGGGCTTTACAAATGCCTTTGTATTGTGTATAAAAGTTGTGATAATCTCTGGTAAGCGTACACCATCTTATTAGGCATCCTTTACTAACCTCTGGTAGCGAGCTTGATTGTAAGGATGACATCTACAGAAGCAAGAAGAACATTACAGAAATAGTGAAAAAACGTGAAGTACTGTTTCAAACAAAGAAAAACGGTTAACAAGGTTTTATCTGTTGAAATTATAACTTTATTATGAAAAACACAGCTGCTAAGGAAGTTCAACCCATAAGAGATTTTTGAGTCCTAAGTGCGGTAAAAAATGGTAACTACTTACTTAGAAATACATCCAGCTTGAAAAACTGCCATCCAAGTAGAACAAAATAAATAAAGTTATTTAGCACATGTATCCGACACTTAGGGGTCCATTAGGATGGCGGACGGGATCGCCACCGTCATGCGGGCGGTGGCGATCCGTCCGCCATCCTTGCCCGTCCACCACCTTTCTTCCCCCCTCCATATTACAATGGCGGTGGGGACCGTGGCGGAGGGGAAGACCGTCCGCTGCTTTTCCGCCGCGGTTGCAAGGCGGAAAACGCCTGATATGGTGGCAATGTCTATCAGACACCGCCAGCCATATTAGGATGGCCTGGGAGGAATGCCTTTCGCTACGAAAAGGCATACGGTTCCTGCTTTGGGGGCCCGTTGCGGGCCCCCCAGGTTGAAGGGGGGTGGGGGTGCACATGGGGGGTACCTATGGTACCCCCCTGCGTTTCACAGCTCAACATGGCAGGCACCGCGCGGTGCCTGTCATGTTGTGCTGTGAAACGCACAACAAGCATTTTTAACATTGCGGTGGCCGGTGCTTTAAGCACCGTCCGCCGCAATGTTAAAAATGGAGGATGCACCCCCCACTGTGGCGGATGCATCCTAATTGGGGGCACGCTTCCTCCGCCCTTGTGGCGGACTGTACCGGCCCCCGACAGGATGGCGGACGGACTTTGTCCGTCCGCCATCCTAATGGACCCCTTAGTACGCTAGAAATATGCCTGATAGGATCTGGCACATTTTATTGTTTACACTCACCAACATAAAGCATTATTAAAAAATGTGTTGGAGAAACTAATCTTACCTACCCAAACCCAAACAAACATAACCAGCAGATGAAAATCCCACCTGTGTAGGAACAACACTGTGACATTAAAATCCCCCTTCTACATGAACCTCATAGATCCAACTCCACTGGTTGTCTATTGTTACCCTTGGTTGCAACATCTCTGCCTCTAAACGAACACACAGACCTACTACTCTGGTTATCCTTCGGTTTTAAAGTCTCTGATTTGCGGTGGACCCCACTGACCTCCTCTGTGGTCGTTTATTGTACTTAATTTGCAACATCTCTGTTTCTGAGAAGACCACATATACCTACTACTGTGGTTGCGTGTGTTACCCATGGTTCTTGCTACATAAATACAAGCAGGATCTGGTGACTGACTTCTCGTTATTCCAGAATCACCCACTAACGCAAGCAGTCTCTGAAAACGTATCCATACCAACACACCATACAGTACTACTATTAGTGGTCCAAGATCTACCCACCTACATCAGCTGACCCCGAGTAGCCGAGCTTCTGCAGCTCCATATAGAAAAGACCAGGTTATATTAATACCAGTGGGAGCTGCTGGCTGGTTTCATTGGACCCAGAACAACTGCCCAACGCAAGTGGTAACTGGTAGATTAGTCAACTGATCCTAACTTAAACATTACAATAAGGAATTATTCAAATTACCCGCACTTCCTGTCTGTAGGCTACATATGTTGTTTTTGTTTTATATATCTTTATTCGGCTAAAAAAAACTGTAAAAAAGCAAAGCATCACAACACATTCCAATAAAATATCCATTTACAAATATAGCAAAAGATACAGTATATATTTATAAAACTGAACATTAAAACCTCATAAAGGGCATAGATAGGACTCATACCTTTTCCTTATAGTGATTTCTCTTTTTATAAAATGTAATACAGCAAAAGAGATATTTGATGTGTCTGAATTCTGTAACCTTATCAGAGATTGTTTTTGTGATCTGATTTTACTCTTACGTAAAATAAGGACCAAAAACGAGGAACACTGCACAGAGATTAAAGTTTTAACAAGCATTGGCATAGCCAATAGGTCTCGCCTTTGGGACCTTATGTGTTTAGCCAGAACTTTTGGCTATGTTGTAGAGCATTGTGGCTCCAGTGCATTATGTTGAAAAGTTATAATAAAAAGTGTTAAGCATTTTTGTTACCTTTATACAAACCAAGATGACATTATATACAACTAAACAACCCGATTAAAAAAAGATTTTAACATAAAAAATGTCTTCTAGTTTTTTTGTACTTGCACTGCCGGCAACTTCTTCCTGCCTGTTCTCATGCTTGTTTTGTTATAATTTTTTCTGTTATGGGGTAGCGGGACATAAATAACGGGGGAGAGGAGGTTGGAAAACAGCTTCATATTGAAAATGTGAGCTCAGCAACAGGTCGTAGTCTACTGACTGGGGTCTTGTGAGCGCATTGCTTGTAGAGACAATAAAAACAGCAACAGTGATGTATACAATACCATGTTTAAATTATTTTGGTATTACTATTAGACCGTAACTTCATGCAGACTATAGGATGGATTAATAAAGGGGGTGGTGATGGACAGAGTATCTGAATTAAGCAGAACACTCCTACCCAGTCAAAAGATCAGGGCTTGATCCATCACCGTTTTTTAGCTCACTGCACCATCCCAGCTCAGAACCTGGCTACATGCAAATTAGTCTGACCCTGGCCCAGTGAATCATGGGAACAGGGCAGACCAAACTACCAAGCCAATTCTTTACTGGAAAGGAAACAAGCTTCCGGGGACCGGTTTCTGGCATTACAGCCGTCTTCGGCCCGGCTTGCTTGAATCCTGATGGTGCAGTGAGCAAGGGACTCACATCTGAGCATACCCTTCCACACTTGTGGTGGCCAAAACGATTAATAAAGGGGGTGGTGATGGACAGAGTATCTGAATTAAGCAGAACACTCCTACCCAGTCAAAAGATCAGGGCTTGATCCATCACCGTTTTTTAGCTCACTGCACCATCCCAGCTCAGAACCTGGCTACATGCAAATTAGTCTGACCCTGGCCCAGTGAATCATGGGAACAGGGCAGACCAAACTACCAAGCCAATTCTTTACTGGAAAGGAAACAAGCTTCCGGGGACCGGTTTCTGGCATTACAGCCGTCTTCGGCCCGGCTTGCTTGAATCCTGATGGTGCAGTGAGCAAGGGACTCACATCTGAGCATACCCTTCCACACTTGTGGTGGCCAAAACGATTAATAAAGGGGGTGGTGATGGACAGAGTATCTGAATTAAGCAGAACACTCCTACCCAGTCAAAAGATCAGGGCTTAATCCATCACCGTTTTTTAGCTCACTGCACCATCCCAGCTCAGAACCTGGCTACATGCAAATTAGTCTGACCCTGGCCCAGTGAATCATGGGAACAGGGCAGACCAAACTACCAAGCCAATTCTTTACTGGAAAGGAAACAAGCTTCCGGGGACCGGTTTCTGGCATTACAGCCGTCTTCGGCCCGGCTTGCTTGAATCCTGATGGTGCAGTGAGCAAGGGACTCACATCTGAGCATACCCTTCCACACTTGTGGTGGCCAAAACGATTAATAAAGGGGGTGGTGATGGACAGAGTATCTGAATTAAGCAGAACACTCCTACCCAGTCAAAAGATCAGGGCTTGATCCATCACCGTTTTTTAGCTCACTGCACCATCCCAGCTCAGAACCTGGCTACATGCAAATTAGTCTGACCCTGGCCCAGTGAATCATGGGAACAGGGCAGACCAAACTACCAAGCCAATTCTTTACTGGAAAGGAAACAAGCTTCCGGGGACTGGTTTCTGGCATTACAGCCGTCTTCGGCCCGGCTTGCTTGAATCCTGATGGTGCAGTGAGCAAGGGACTCACATCTGAGCATACCCTTCCACACTTGTGGTGGCCAAAACGATTAATAAAGGGGGTGGTGATGGACAGAGTATCTGAATTAAGCAGAACACTCCTACCCAGTCAAAAGATCAGGGCTTGATCCATCACCGTTTTTTAGCTCACTGCACCATCCCAGCTCAGAACCTGGCTACATGCAAATTAGTCTGACCCTGGCCCAGTGAATCATGGGAACAGGGCAGACCAAACTACCAAGCCAATTCTTTACTGGAAAGGAAACAAGCTTCCGGGGACCGGTTTCTGGCATTACAGCTGTCTTCGGCCCGGCTTGCTTGAATCCTGATGGTGCAGTGAGCAAGGGACTCACATCTGAGCATACCCTTCCACACTTGTGGTGGCCAAAACGATTAATAAAGGGGGTGGTGATGGACAGAGTATCTGAATTAAGCAGAACGCTCCTACCCAGTCAAAAGATCAGGGCTTGATCCATCACCGTTTTTTAGCTCACTGCACCATCCCAGCTCAGAACCTGGCTACATGCAAATTAGTCTGACCCTGGCCCAGTGAATCATGGGAACAGGGCAGACCAAACTACCAAGCCAATTCTTTACTGGAAAGGAAACAAGCTTCCGGGGACCGGTTTCTGGCATTACAGCCGTCTTCGGCCCGGCTTGCTTGAATCCTGATGGTGCAGTGAGCAAGGGACTCACATCTGAGCATACCCTTCCACACTTGTGGTGGCCAAAACGATTAATAAAGGGGGTGGTGATGGACAGAGTATCTGAATTAAGCAGAACACTCCTACCCAGTCAAAAGATCAGGGCTTGATCCATCACCGTTTTTTAGCTCACTGCACCATCCCAGCTCAGAACCTGGCTACATGCAAATTAGTCTGACCCTGGCCCAGTGAATCATGGGAACAGGGCAGACCAAACTACCAAGCCAATTCTTTACTGGAAAGGAAACAAGCTTCCGGGGACCGGTTTCTGGCATTACAGCCGTCTTCGGCCCGGCTTGCTTGAATCCTGATGGTGCAGTGAGCAAGGGACTCACATCTGAGCATACCCTTCCACACTTGTGGTGGCCAAAACGATTAATAAAGGGGGTGGTGATGGACAGAGTATCTGAATTAAGCAGAACACTCCTACCCAGTCAAAAGATCAGGGCTTGATCCATCACCGTTTTTTAGCTCACTGCACCATCCCAGCTCAGAACCTGGCTACATGCAAATTAGTCTGACCCTGGCCCAGTGAATCATGGGAACAGGGCAGACCAAACTACCAAGCCAATTCTTTACTGGAAAGGAAACAAGCTTCCGGGGACCGGTTTCTGGCATTACAGCCGTCTTCGGCCCGGCTTGCTTGAATCCTGATGGTGCAGTGAGCAAGGGACTCACATCTGAGCATACCCTTCCACACTTGTGGTGGCCAAAACGATTAATAAAGGGGGTGGTGATGGACAGAGTATCTGAATTAAGCAGAACACTCCTACCCAGTCAAAAGATCAGGGCTTGATCCATCACCGTTTTTTAGCTCACTGCACCATCCCAGCTCAGAACCTGGCTACATGCAAATTAGTCTGACCCTGGCCCAGTGAATCATGGGAACAGGGCAGACCAAACTACCAAGCCAATTCTTTACTGGAAAGGAAACAAGCTTCCGGGGACCGGTTTCTGGCATTACAGCCGTCTTCGGCCCGGCTTGCTTGAATCCTGATGGTGCAGTGAGCAAGGGACTCACATCTGAGCATACCCTTCCACACTTGTGGTGGCCAAAACGATTAATAAAGGGGGTGGTGATGGACAGAGTATCTGAATTAAGCAGAACACTCCTACCCAGTCAAAAGATCAGGGCTTGATCCATCACCGTTTTTTAGCTCACTGCACCATCCCAGCTCAGAACCTGGCTACATGCAAATTAGTCTGACCCTGTCCCAGTGAATCATGGGAACAGGGCAGACCAAACTACCAAGCCAATTCTTTACTGGAAAGGAAACAAGCTTCCGGGGACCGGTTTCTGGCATTACAGCCGTCTTCGGCCCGGCTTGCTTGAATCCTGATGGTGCAGTGAGCAAGGGACTCACATCTGAGCATACCCTTCCACACTTGTGGTGGCCAAAACGATTAATAAAGGGGGTGGTGATGGACAGAGTATCTGAATTAAGCAGAACACTCCTACCCAGTCAAAAGATCAGGGCTTGATCCATCACCGTTTTTTAGCTCACTGCACCATCCCAGCTCAGAACCTGGCTACATGCAAATTAGTCTGACCCTGGCCCAGTGAATCATGGGAACAGGGCAGACCAAACTACCAAGCCAATTCTTTACTGGAAAGGAAACAAGCTTCCGGGGACTGGTTTCTGGCATTACAGCCGTCTTCGGCCCGGCTTGCTTGAATCCTGATGGTGCAGTGAGCAAGGGACTCACATCTGAGCATACCCTTCCACACTTGTGGTGGCCAAAACGATTAATAAAGGGGGTGGTGATGGACAGAGTATCTGAATTAAGCAGAACACTCCTACCCAGTCAAAAGATCAGGGCTTGATCCATCACCGTTTTTTAGCTCACTGCACCATCCCAGCTCAGAACCTGGCTACATGCAAATTAGTCTGACCCTGGCCCAGTGAATCATGGGAACAGGGCAGACCAAACTACCAAGCCAATTCTTTACTGGAAAGGAAACAAGCTTCCGGGGACCGGTTTCTGGCATTACAGCTGTCTTCGGCCCGGCTTGCTTGAATCCTGATGGTGCAGTGAGCAAGGGACTCACATCTGAGCATACCCTTCCACACTTGTGGTGGCCAAAACGATTAATAAAGGGGGTGGTGATGGACAGAGTATCTGAATTAAGCAGAACGCTCCTACCCAGTCAAAAGATCAGGGCTTGATCCATCACCGTTTTTTAGCTCACTGCACCATCCCAGCTCAGAACCTGGCTACATGCAAATTAGTCTGACCCTGGCCCAGTGAATCATGGGAACAGGGCAGACCAAACTACCAAGCCAATTCTTTACTGGAAAGGAAACAAGCTTCCGGGGACCGGTTTCTGGCATTACAGCCGTCTTCGGCCCGGCTTGCTTGAATCCTGATGGTGCAGTGAGCAAGGGACTCACATCTGAGCATACCCTTCCACACTTGTGGTGGCCAAAACGATTAATAAAGGGGGTGGTGATGGACAGAGTATCTGAATTAAGCAGAACACTCCTACCCAGTCAAAAGATCAGGGCTTGATCCATCACCGTTTTTTAGCTCACTGCACCATCCCAGCTCAGAACCTGGCTACATGCAAATTAGTCTGACCCTGGCCCAGTGAATCATGGGAACAGGGCAGACCAAACTACCAAGCCAATTCTTTACTGGAAAGGAAACAAGCTTCCGGGGACCGGTTTCTGGCATTACAGCCGTCTTCGGCCCGGCTTGCTTGAATCCTGATGGTGCAGTGAGCAAGGGACTCACATCTGAGCATACCCTTCCACACTTGTGGTGGCCAAAACGATTAATAAAGGGGGTGGTGATGGACAGAGTATCTGAATTAAGCAGAACACTCCTACCCAGTCAAAAGATCAGGGCTTGATCCATCACCGTTTTTTAGCTCACTGCACCATCCCAGCTCAGAACCTGGCTACATGCAAATTAGTCTGACCCTGGCCCAGTGAATCATGGGAACAGGGCAGACCAAACTACCAAGCCAATTCTTTACTGGAAAGGAAACAAGCTTCCGGGGACCGGTTTCTGGCATTACAGCCGTCTTCGGCCCGGCTTGCTTGAATCCTGATGGTGCAGTGAGCAAGGGACTCACATCTGAGCATACCCTTCCACACTTGTGGTGGCCAAAACGATTAATAAAGGGGGTGGTGATGGACAGAGTATCTGAATTAAGCAGAACACTCCTACCCAGTCAAAAGATCAGGGCTTGATCCATCACCGTTTTTTAGCTCACTGCACCATCCCAGCTCAGAACCTGGCTACATGCAAATTAGTCTGACCCTGGCCCAGTGAATCATGGGAACAGGGCAGACCAAACTACCAAGCCAATTCTTTACTGGAAAGGAAACAAGCTTCCGGGGACCGGTTTCTGGCATTACAGCCGTCTTCGGCCCGGCTTGCTTGAATCCTGATGGTGCAGTGAGCAAGGGACTCACATCTGAGCATACCCTTCCACACTTGTGGTGGCCAAAACGATTAATAAAGGGGGTGGTGATGGACAGAGTATCTGAATTAAGCAGAACACTCCTACCCAGTCAAAAGATCAGGGCTTGATCCATCACCGTTTTTTAGCTCACTGCACCATCCCAGCTCAGAACCTGGCTACATGCAAATTAGTCTGACCCTGGCCCAGTGAATCATGGGAACAGGGCAGACCAAACTACCAAGCCAATTCTTTACTGGAAAGGAAACAAGCTTCCGGGGACTGGTTTCTGGCATTACAGCCGTCTTCGGCCCGGCTTGCTTGAATCCTGATGGTGCAGTGAGCAAGGGACTCACATCTGAGCATACCCTTCCACACTTGTGGTGGCCAAAACGATTAATAAAGGGGGTGGTGATGGACAGAGTATCTGAATTAAGCAGAACACTCCTACCCAGTCAAAAGATCAGGGCTTGATCCATCACCGTTTTTTAGCTCACTGCACCATCCCAGCTCAGAACCTGGCTACATGCAAATTAGTCTGACCCTGGCCCAGTGAATCATGGGAACAGGGCAGACCAAACTACCAAGCCAATTCTTTACTGGAAAGGAAACAAGCTTCCGGGGACCGGTTTCTGGCATTACAGCCGTCTTCGGCCCGGCTTGCTTGAATCCTGATGGTGCAGTGAGCAAGGGACTCACATCTGAGCATACCCTTCCACACTTGTGGTGGCCAAAACGATTAATAAAGGGGGTGGTGATGGACAGAGTATCTGAATTAAGCAGAACGCTCCTACCCAGTCAAAAGATCAGGGCTTGATCCATCACCGTTTTTTAGCTCACTGCACCATCCCAGCTCAGAACCTGGCTACATGCAAATTAGTCTGACCCTGGCCCAGTGAATCATGGGAACAGGGCAGACCAAACTACCAAGCCAATTCTTTACTGGAAAGGAAACAAGCTTCCGGGGACCGGTTTCTGGCATTACAGCCGTCTTCGGCCCGGCTTGCTTGAATCCTGATGGTGCAGTGAGCAAGGGACTCACATCTGAGCATACCCTTCCACACTTGTGGTGGCCAAAACGATTAATAAAGGGGGTGGTGATGGACAGAGTATCTGAATTAAGCAGAACACTCCTACCCAGTCAAAAGATCAGGGCTTGATCCATCACCGTTTTTTAGCTCACTGCACCATCCCAGCTCAGAACCTGGCTACATGCAAATTAGTCTGACCCTGGCCCAGTGAATCATGGGAACAGGGCAGACCAAACTACCAAGCCAATTCTTTACTGGAAAGGAAACAAGCTTCCGGGGACCGGTTTCTGGCATTACAGCCGTCTTCGGCCCGGCTTGCTTGAATCCTGATGGTGCAGTGAGCAAGGGACTCACATCTGAGCATACCCTTCCACACTTGTGGTGGCCAAAACGATTAATAAAGGGGGTGGTGATGGACAGAGTATCTGAATTAAGCAGAACACTCCTACCCAGTCAAAAGATCAGGGCTTGATCCATCACCGTTTTTTAGCTCACTGCACCATCCCAGCTCAGAACCTGGCTACATGCAAATTAGTCTGACCCTGGCCCAGTGAATCATGGGAACAGGGCAGACCAAACTACCAAGCCAATTCTTTACTGGAAAGGAAACAAGCTTCCGGGGACCGGTTTCTGGCATTACAGCCGTCTTCGGCCCGGCTTGCTTGAATCCTGATGGTGCAGTGAGCAAGGGACTCACATCTGAGCATACCCTTCCACACTTGTGGTGGCCAAAACGATTAATAAAGGGGGTGGTGATGGACAGAGTATCTGAATTAAGCAGAACACTCCTACCCAGTCAAAAGATCAGGGCTTGATCCATCACCGTTTTTTAGCTCACTGCACCATCCCAGCTCAGAACCTGGCTACATGCAAATTAGTCTGACCCTGGCCCAGTGAATCATGGGAACAGGGCAGACCAAACTACCAAGCCAATTCTTTACTGGAAAGGAAACAAGCTTCCGGGGACCGGTTTCTGGCATTACAGCCGTCTTCGGCCCGGCTTGCTTGAATCCTGATGGTGCAGTGAGCAAGGGACTCACATCTGAGCATACCCTTCCACACTTGTGGTGGCCAAAACGATTAATAAAGGGGGTGGTGATGGACAGAGTATCTGAATTAAGCAGAACACTCCTACCCAGTCAAAAGATCAGGGCTTGATCCATCACCGTTTTTTAGCTCACTGCACCATCCCAGCTCAGAACCTGGCTACATGCAAATTAGTCTGACCCTGGCCCAGTGAATCATGGGAACAGGGCAGACCAAACTACCAAGCCAATTCTTTACTGGAAAGGAAACAAGCTTCCGGGGACCGGTTTCTGGCATTACAGCCGTCTTCGGCCCGGCTTGCTTGAATCCTGATGGTGCAGTGAGCAAGGGACTCACATCTGAGCATACCCTTCCACACTTGTGGTGGCCAAAACGATTAATAAAGGGGGTGGTGATGGACAGAGTATCTGAATTAAGCAGAACACTCCTACCCAGTCAAAAGATCAGGGCTTGATCCATCACCGTTTTTTAGCTCACTGCACCATCCCAGCTCAGAACCTGGCTACATGCAAATTAGTCTGACCCTGGCCCAGTGAATCATGGGAACAGGGCAGACCAAACTACCAAGCCAATTCTTTACTGGAAAGGAAACAAGCTTCCGGGGACCGGTTTCTGGCATTACAGCCGTCTTCGGCCCGGCTTGCTTGAATCCTGATGGTGCAGTGAGCAAGGGACTCACATCTGAGCATACCCTTCCACACTTGTGGTGGCCAAAACGATTAATAAAGGGGGTGGTGATGGACAGAGTATCTGAATTAAGCAGAACACTCCTACCCAGTCAAAAGATCAGGGCTTGATCCATCACCGTTTTTTAGCTCACTGCACCATCCCAGCTCAGAACCTGGCTACATGCAAATTAGTCTGACCCTGGCCCAGTGAATCATGGGAACAGGGCAGACCAAACTACCAAGCCAATTCTTTACTGGAAAGGAAACAAGCTTCCGGGGACCGGTTTCTGGTATTACAGCCGTCTTCGGCCCGGCTTGCTTGAATCCTGATGGTGCAGTGAGCAAGGGACTCACATCTGAGCATACCCTTCCACACTTGTGGTGGCCAAAACGATTAATAAAGGGGGTGGTGATGGACAGAGTATCTGAATTAAGCAGAACACTCCTACCCAGTCAAAAGATCAGGGCTTGATCCATCACCGTTTTTTAGCTCACTGCACCATCCCAGCTCAGAACCTGGCTACATGCAAATTAGTCTGACCCTGGCCCAGTGAATCATGGGAACAGGGCAGACCAAACTACCAAGCCAATTCTTTACTGGAAAGGAAACAAGCTTCCGGGGACCGGTTTCTGGCATTACAGCCGTCTTCGGCCCGGCTTGCTTGAATCCTGATGGTGCAGTGAGCAAGGGACTCACATCTGAGCATACCCTTCCACACTTGTGGTGGCCAAAACGATTAATAAAGGGGGTGGTGATGGACAGAGTATCTGAATTAAGCAGAACACTCCTACCCAGTCAAAAGATCAGGGCTTGATCCATCACCGTTTTTTAGCTCACTGCACCATCCCAGCTCAGAACCTGGCTACATGCAAATTAGTCTGACCCTGGCCCAGTGAATCATGGGAACAGGGCAGACCAAACTACCAAGCCAATTCTTTACTGGAAAGGAAACAAGCTTCCGGGGACCGGTTTCTGGCATTACAGCCGTCTTCGGCCCGGCTTGCTTGAATCCTGATGGTGCAGTGAGCAAGGGACTCACATCTGAGCATACCCTTCCACACTTGTGGTGGCCAAAACGATTAATAAAGGGGGTGGTGATGGACAGAGTATCTGAATTAAGCAGAACACTCCTACCCAGTCAAAAGATCAGGGCTTGATCCATCACCGTTTTTTAGCTCACTGCACCATCCCAGCTCAGAACCTGGCTACATGCAAATTAGTCTGACCCTGGCCCAGTGAATCATGGGAACAGGGCAGACCAAACTACCAAGCCAATTCTTTACTGGAAAGGAAACAAGCTTCCGGGGACCGGTTTCTGGCATTACAGCCGTCTTCGGCCCGGCTTGCTTGAATCCTGATGGTGCAGTGAGCAAGGGACTCACATCTGAGCATACCCTTCCACACTTGTGGTGGCCAAAACGATTAATAAAGGGGGTGGTGATGGACAGAGTATCTGAATTAAGCAGAACACTCCTACCCAGTCAAAAGATCAGGGCTTGATCCATCACCGTTTTTTAGCTCACTGCACCATCCCAGCTCAGAACCTGGCTACATGCAAATTAGTCTGACCCTGGCCCAGTGAATCATGGGAACAGGGCAGACCAAACTACCAAGCCAATTCTTTACTGGAAAGGAAACAAGCTTCCGGGGACCGGTTTCTGGCATTACAGCCGTCTTCGGCCCGGCTTGCTTGAATCCTGATGGTGCAGTGAGCAAGGGACTCACATCTGAGCATACCCTTCCACACTTGTGGTGGCCAAAACGATTAATAAAGGGGGTGGTGATGGACAGAGTATCTGAATTAAGCAGAACACTCCTACCCAGTCAAAAGATCAGGGCTTGATCCATCACCGTTTTTTAGCTCACTGCACCATCCCAGCTCAGAACCTGGCTACATGCAAAATAGTCTGACCCTGTCCCAGTGAATCATGGGAACAGGGCAGACCAAACTACCAAGCCAATTCTTTACTGGAAAGGAAACAAGCTTCCGGGGACCGGTTTCTGGCATTACAGCCGTCTTCGGCCCGGCTTGCTTGAATCCTGATGGTGCAGTGAGCAAGGGACTCACATCTGAGCATACCCTTCCACACTTGTGGTGGCCAAAACGATTAATAAAGGGGGTGGTGATGGACAGAGTATCTGAATTAAGCAGAACACTCCTACCCAGTCAAAAGATCAGGGCTTGATCCATCACCGTTTTTTAGCTCACTGCACCATCCCAGCTCAGAACCTGGCTACATGCAAATTAGTCTGACCCTGGCCCAGTGAATCATGGGAACAGGGCAGACCAAACTACCAAGCCAATTCTTTACTGGAAAGGAAACAAGCTTCCGGGGACCGGTTTCTGGCATTACAGCCGTCTTCGGCCCGGCTTGCTTGAATCCTGATGGTGCAGTGAGCAAGGGACTCACATCTGAGCATACCCTTCCACACTTGTGGTGGCCAAAACGATTAATAAAGGGGGTGGTGATGGACAGAGTATCTGAATTAAGCAGAACACTCCTACCCAGTCAAAAGATCAGGGCTTGATCCATCACCGTTTTTTAGCTCACTGCACCATCCCAGCTCAGAACCTGGCTACATGCAAATTAGTCTGACACTGGCCCAGTGAATCATGGGAACAGGGCAGACCAAACTACCAAGCCAATTCTTTACTGGAAAGGAAACAAGCTTCCGAGGACCGGTTTCTGGCATTACAGCCGTCTTCGGCCCGGCTTGCTTGAATCCTGATGGTGCAGTGAGCAAGGGACTCACATCTGAGCATACCCTTCCACACTTGTGGTGGCCAAAACGATTAATAAAGGGGGTGGTGATGGACAGAGTATCTGAATTAAGCAGAACACTCCTACCCAGTCAAAAGATCAGGGCTTGATCCATCACCGTTTTTAGCTCACTGCACCATCCCAGCTTAGAACCTGGCTACATGCAAATTAGTCTGACCCTGGCCCAGTGAATCATGGGAACAGGGCAGACCAAACTACCAAGCCAATTCTTTACTGGAAAGGAAACAAGCTTCCGGGGACCGGTTTCTGGCATTACAGCCGTCTTCGGCCCGGCTTGCTTGAATCCTGATGGTGCAGTGAGCAAGGGACTCACATCTGAGCATACCCTTCCACACTTGTGGTGGCCAAAACGATTAATAAAGGGGGTGGTGATGGACAGAGTATCTGAATTAAGCAGAACACTCCTACCCATTCAAAAGATCAGGGCTTGATCCATCACCGTTTTTTAGCTCACTGCACCATCCCAGCTCAGAACCTGGCTACATGCAAATTAGTCTGACCCTGGCCCAGTGAATCATGGGAACAGGGCAGACCAAACTACCAAGCCAATTCTTTACTGGAAAGGAAACAAGCTTCCGGGGACCGGTTTCTGGCATTACAGCCGTCTTCGGCCCGGCTTGCTTGAATCCTGATGGTGCAGTGAGCAAGGGACTCACATCTGAGCATACCCTTCCACACTTGTGGTGGCCAAAACGATTAATAAAGGGGGTGGTGATGGACAGAGTATCTGAATTAAGCAGAATACTCCTACTGGTGCAGTGAGCTAAAAAAAAAACGGTGTTGGATCTAGCCCTGATCTCTTGACAGGGTGAGAGTATTCTGCTTAATTCAGAGACTCTGTCCCTCACCACCCCTTGTTGTAAATATTTTTGTCCACCCTAAGCGTGGAAGGGTATACTCAGACATGAGTCCCTTGCTCATTGCACCATCAGGATTCAAGCAAGCCGGGCCGAAGACGGCTGTAATGCCAGAAACCGGTCCCCGGAAGCTTGTTTCCTTCCCAGTGTAAGAATTGGCTTTTGTAGTTTGGTTTGCCCTGTTCCCATCATGCACTGGGACAGGAACAGACTAATTTGCATACAGCCAGGTTCTGAAACTGGGATGGTGCAGTGAGCTAAAAAACGGTGTTGGATCTAGCCCTGATCTCTTGACAGGGTGAGAGTATTCTGCTTAATTCAGAGACTCTGTCCCTCACCACCCCTTGTTGTAAATATGACTATAGGATGGAAGCCTCGCGTTTTGTGCCTCATTAGCATGTCTTTAAACGTAAAAGCTGGCTATTCGTAGGTGTAAGATAAAATCATGAGCAGCACTAAGGCCTTGGTGAGTTGGGCAGCAGTTCTTCCCGACAGCAGACATCTCTAATGGCTGCAGCCTGGGGTGAGCTGGAGCACTGGCGTCTGACTGTATGATGTACAGTGCAGGGAGAGGGAGCAGGTTACCCATGTAACTCACCTGAGGCGGGGGAGGGTGCGTTGTGGCTGCGTCATGTTAGAGTGGGAAGGGACTGCAGTGTAGCGCACCTCCTCAGGCAGGCATTTAAAACAAGCGTGGTCGCAAAAGTGAAAGCGACCCCGCTAGGTTAATTAGTAACCCGATACTTGAATGCAGCTAATTGATAACAGATGGTGCTGTGTGGCAGGCTGCGTGTAGCCGTAAGCCCTAGGCCGTGGGTGGCTACAATTCCAGGCAAGGTGGGACATGCACCCGCTTGGGCCAATTGCGTGCTTTCTTTCTTAGAAAGACGCATGTAAAGGCCAATAGGGGGAGATTAAAAAAAGCACGAGAGTGTTTGGAATTTGAAAGCCCTAACTAAATGTCTCGCAGTGCAGCGCATGCGCGCTGGCTCAGGCAAGACCTAAAGAGCATATAATGACACATGCGTTGCCTGGATATGCCATCACATGGGCAGGGTAGCAATGTTCCCTGCGTGTGAAAAGCAATAGTAAAGGGCACAGTTTTTAGCCTAAAGCGAGTTAAATAAAAACGTTGGTTATCATGCGTTGTAAATTAAAGATAACGTTCAGGACCAGCAGATGTACAACTAGTGAAATAATACAGAGCACCAGGCCAAGATGATGCCCGTTCCCACCTCATCTTCATGTAGTGTTAAAAAAAGAGCAATTAGATATTTTCTGTACTGCTCATATCGATTGACCCTGGGTTATCAAACATATCTGGGGCTCCCACAAGATAAAACATTCTTGTAACATAAACAAACTATGATACACATTATCCAGTGATAAGCAGTCTGCCGAAAAAGGTCTGAACAGGCCCCCTTTCAGCTTGGCACAGCAATTTATTAAAGGTATGTTAAAAATGTAGTGCAGAAAGCATGTCAACATCCAGAAAGTATCACCAAAAACATCACGCTCTTGCCTTCTAGGATGTACAAAGGAGAACCCCATCTACTCCTCCCTCATCCTACAGTTTCAATGCTACCATCCATCTCATATCGTCACCCACCTAACACCTTCCCCTCGTCCTCCGAAATACAGCCTCTATCACTCACCTACACTAAACCTCTCCCACTACCTGCACCCATCCTCCTTACACTAATATTCACTCTCCCACTTCCACGCCCACTATTCCCTGCTCTGATCTTCTCTCACTGACATTACCCTTTAATGTCATCTTGGAATGCAAACCCTCCTTTCCTAACCCTAATATCAGCCTCCTACCTACACTCATTCAGAACCCCACTCAGTGCCACATCAATACTTTCAATAACCCTAGGCGCTTCTCTGCCTCCTACTCACAATCTTCTGTAATCCAATGTTTTCGGTCCACTCCAAACATTTAATTCTGCTCCCCCAGACTTCAGTCCTTCCTCCTTTCATCCCTCTGCTCTCATTCCCCTTCACTAGGTCTCACACTATCTCAACCGACTCTACCTTACCTGCTCCTACTTCTCCACCCTTCTCAAACCCAGTAAAATCTGTATGGAGCATGCTCAGGCCTGGTAAAGACCATATCTTACCTTCTCGGCTTCTCCTGAGCCTACAATCAATGTGCACTACCACCCGAACAGGAAATCTATTCGCTTCTTCTCTTGTACACTCCTTAGCGCTAGCTTAACCAATAAGAACGATCTGACAATCTACAAACTAATGCTTACCAACCCAAAAAGACAGGCTAGGTGGAGCCGTTACTCAGACCTACTCTTCAGACCAGTTGAACAGAGGACTAGCCAGCCCCTGAATGGAAATAACTACTGGCCCAATGTTCTTCACCGTCGATCTGCATGAGTTCATTTTTCCTAATCTACTATATATCACCTTGTTCAAAATGTTTGATCAAATATTGACATCCACTGAAGAAATTGACCTGCCTCCTTTCTATTGAACTAAATTCTGTCATGGCCAGGGTACTGAAGCAGCAACGGCAGCCACAAAAGGTGATGTCAAAAATACTGTTGGGTGGAAAATACAAATCATCCTGAGAATGTTTCTCTAGTATGTCAGTGGAATATAATCAACATAGTTCACTGCTGTTTGTGGAGTTGTCTAACACTGTTTTATTACATGTATGAGTTGTAGTTTTGAAGAGGAATTTTTAAGAAATATATCTTTTGATAGGATTCATCTTGGTTCGGTGCATAAAATAATATATATCTTGGTCATGCAGTTGTATGTGCTGTTATAAATTAAATAAAATGTATAGTATGATCTTGAGGATTACTAAATCTTGATTAATTGAAAAAAAAAATTGTTTTTAGATACTTCTTATGTGCTAATGGATCTGAGGAAGTGAAGTTAATCTCACAAAACACGTGTTGGCCTGAGTTCTGCACTATTATATAGTTTTGAACTATGCAAGTTAATGGAAAACAGACAAAAATAGTTATTTTGGATTTTCAGTAAAAAACCTTTTTATGAACCTCCAACTCGACTCCCACAAATGTGATGTTTGTTTTTTATTTAACTATACTAGGTTGGGCAAACCAATGTTAAAAGAGGGGTAAGTAAGGGTAGTCTATATATTTGAATAAGGTTCACTATGTAAATGATAGAGCATTCAGAATGCAGCTGTTAGGGCCTCTGAGCCTACCAATGCAAATGCACGTCACACCAGGCATCACATCCCTTCAACCCTGGTTGGCTGTGGCTAGGCGGATCATCTTCAAAGCGATATACATCCTGCATTGTGCAATCTATGGGACTAGACTACATCAACTATTGAATTCCATGCTGGCTACTCTTTTGATCATCCCAGCTTTTAAATATTTTAGAATGGCGGTATTTCTTTTTGGATCCAGATAGGAAAACTTTAGAGCCTGATCCCTGCACAAATAAACACTGGTAACTGTCCAGGTCTTCTCATGCACATAATCACAAAATGCATATGAGCTAAATAAGTTAATAGGTTAGTGCATCTATTCTCACATTTTCGCCAAAACACTTCATGCTTCATGCTCACCCGCCCCGACCGCAGCAGACCTCACCCCGACCCCCACCGGCACCAACCAGCTGACCTCTTGGACCCACGTCAATAACGACGAGACACGCAAGGTCATGAACTCCATCCACTCAGGATCTCCGTCAGATCGCTGCCCACACCACATGTTCAACAAAGCTGATGCAACCATCGCACCCCAACTACGGAAGATTATCAACATTTCCTTCGACACAGCGACATTCCCGGGAAGCTGGAAGCACGCCGAAATCAAGGCCCTCCTCAAGAAGCCCAAGGCGGACCCCAAAGACCTCAAGAACTTCCGGCCCATCTCCCTGCTCCCCTTACCGGCGAAGGTCATCGAGAAAATTCACAACATACAGCTGACCCGCCACCTCGAGGACAACAACATACTAGACCCTTCCCAGTCCGGATTTAGACGAAAACACAGCACCGAGACAGCCCTCATCGCCGCCACAGATGACATCAGGCGCTAACTAGACAATGGCAAAACTTCAGCCCTCATCCTCCTGGACCTGTCAGCCGCCTTCGACACGGTCTGCCACCGCAAAGAACACGCCTCCAGAAAGCCGGAATCCAGAAGAAGGCCCTGGACTGGACCACGTCCTTCCTCTCCGACAGAACCCAACGAGTCCGCCTCCCCCGATCCAAAGCCACTGACATCATCTGCGGAGTACCTCAGGGTTCATCACTCAGCCCGACCCTGTTCAACGTCTACATGGCCCCCCTTCGCACAAGTGGCCCGCCAGCACGAACTGAACATTATCTCCTACGCCGACGACACCCAGCTCATCCTCTCCCTCACCAAGGACCCACACACCGCCAAAACCAGCCTCCACGAGAGAATGAAGGCCGTCGCCGACTGGCAGAGGAAAAGCCATCTGAAGCTGAACTCGGACAAGACGGAAGTCCTCATCCTTGGCCCCATCCCCTCTGCATGGGACGACTCCTGGTGGCCGACCGCACTGGGAACAGCTCCAACACCCACGGACCATGCACAGAACCTAGGATTCATCCTCGACTCCTCCTTCTCCATGTCAAAGCGGGTCAACGCCGTCTCCTCCTGCTGGTACAACACCCTCCGCATGCTTCGCAGGATCTACAAGTGGATCCCGACCGAAACCAGAAGAACGGTTACCAAAGCCCTCGTCAGTAGCAGGCTGGACTACGGCAACACACTCTACGCAGGAATCCCGGCCAAACACTTGCGATGACTACAACGCATCCAAAACGCCTCCGCCCGACTGATCCTCAACATCTCCCGCCGCAGCCACATCACCTCCCACCTGAGAGACCTGCACTGGCTCCCCATTACCAAGAGGATCACCTTCAAGCTCCTCACCCACGCACACAAAGCACTCCACAACACCGGACCAGCCTATCTGAACAACAGACTCAATTTCTACACCCCCGCCCGCCAGCTCCGCTCCACCAGCCTCGCCTTCGACTAGTAGCAGCACCCCCCCCCCCTCCTCACCGCCTTGAGACCCTCGCGGGTAAGTAGTGTGCTTTACAAGTTTACTGATTGATTAATTGATTATTTGCAGCGACATGCACTGAACCATATCTGAAACACATCTTTGAACCTTAATCAGCTCATGCAATTCCTCCTATAATGGACATAGTGCATCCAATATCCTTTCAATAATACACTCCAAAAGGGCACTCCGGAATCCATCTTGGGTATGAAGTGGTGTACAAATGCTGTAATACAGTACAATGCAATGACATGCAAATGGCAGAGATGCCCTATACAAATGTTGATAACATGACTTAAGGGTTTACCATTAGCAGAAATACATAAAGCCATTAATCAATCTTTGCTATTCTAAGCAGAGGAATATATAGAAACCAGAGAGACAAATGGGGGTGACTAAAAGGTGTACTAGGTATTCTGGGTGCCTTAGCAGAGGAGCTTTAGCAGGACCAAGTGCTCGCAGAGGAACTTCAGCAGGACAAAGTTTTGAATTCAGGGTGGATAGCTGGGTTATGTGGGTGGCCACGTGAGGCATGGTGGGTCCTGTCAGCTTAGTTTTCAGTCTGACCTGGTTTCAGGCAGGAATTCTTTTTCCGCAGCAGTAGAAGTTATCTCCTGTTGGTTTAAAAGCCAGCAAAAGCCTAGGTTGGGTTTTGAGACTTCTGGTCAAATACCTGGTGGCAAAAAACAGACTCCAGATGTGTTGGCACTTTCCAAGGTAGCTCTCATGGCTTGCGAAAAGGTTGGGGTTGATTTCATCAGGCGTCAGAGATTATGCAATGAATGGGGAAGCAATGCATCCCAGGATTTATAAACAGCCTTGGGCACCCTGGTGCTTGTGCATGCGCTTCGCTCTTTCTGTACTCTATCCGTACGGCTAGATTGGTTTCTTTGTCAATCATGAACTACGAATACTGGC
Source organism: Lissotriton helveticus (assembly GCF_964261635.1). Classification (NCBI taxonomy): domain Eukaryota; kingdom Metazoa; phylum Chordata; class Amphibia; order Caudata; family Salamandridae; genus Lissotriton; species Lissotriton helveticus. The sequence goes on from NC_136057.1 coordinate 1,727,248,393, forward strand.
GAGAGTAAGAAGCAGGCAGGGGAAGATCTTTTGGTTGTGTTTATAGGCTCTGCCATGGTAGACGGACTGAGACAAAAAGGACACCTACTGGATAATCACTCCTGCTCCAGCCTCATGGGCTCAAAGTTGGCTAAGAAGCAGAGTTCAGACGTTCACCAAACAGGGAGGTGACATTTTATGGAGTCCAGAGGAAGGAGCAGCCGGCACGGATCGGGGGCGGCGGGGGGTAAAAAAGGAAGAAAAAAACATACTCCCTCCCCTCGCAGCGCCCCTCCTCCATCGTCTCACCGACATCTCTCCCGGTGTTCTAAGAAAAGGAAGAACCCAGGCTATGGCTCCCCTGTACCATTAGTAATGGGTGGAACAGGCACCGCTAGCTGATGCAGGTGTAATCCTAAGGTAATGTGCTTTCGTGCTACGGAGGAATCGCTGTCTGTGCCTCACAGCGTAGGAGTGTAACAATACTGATATGTGGCTTCCCCTGTCAGAGGGGAAGACTCCTCTGTGCACTGCTTCAAAAGACAGAGTCTTAACCCTGAATAGGGTTTGAATATAAGTCGATTTGACAATAAATTGAGCGTTACTTCATTTAAGTATTTATTTTTTCATTCAGTAGTTTGTGTTAACTCATTCCATTTCATGATTATAACACATCGGTACATCCACATATAGTCCAAAAATATATCAAGTGTCCCAATGCATTTCGGGCTATATGTCAGCCCTTCATCAGGGGATAACTCTACGAGTAAAGAAAAAGAATGTCGATCAGTACATTGGAGTGTGGCTACAAGGTACAATCATAGCTAGGTGGTAACAAGTCCTGTGGTAATAAGTGCGACTAAGTTTAGAACCTTTCCGTGCAATTATGGTGAAAAAACGTGCCTGAAGTCGAGGTTTTAAAAAAGACTTGTGTGTAGGGTCTGTGAGGGACCTTGTATCAAGGGACGTGCTCAGTGCTCGCCAGTGAGTTAAACAAAACGTGTGGGTCACCGAAGTAACAACAAACTGATGACAGGTTCGCATCGTGCTCATAGGCGGGACACGTTAGCGGGTGAATCAACAGAGCGAAAACGGGCTCATAACAAGCTCGCGTTCAACTCAGGAACATGCATAAGAATGCTAGCGGGAACACTCGCTGTGGCGGTTACAGGTCCCGACGAGGGTACTTACTTGGGAATGTGAATGCTACCGCTTCCGTCCGGGCGGATGCTGGCTAATGGAGAGTGCCGGTGAGCGGACTGATTAAACCAAAGTGTGCGTGCGTGAACACTGAGAAAGGACAATAAACGGTGTAAAAGAGCGCCATGTTGGAGTGGAGTGATGGAAAGGTGACTAATAGGCTAGTGCCGAGTATACACCAAGGAGTATAAACAAGGAAAGGAATAACAAAACTCAGTCATGTGGATACCATAACATTATTACAAATAACAAAGAAACTCCATCCGATCATTGAGTCCGTGCGGTTGCATCGTGGCCATAAACCGGATCCAAAAGTTCTCACGTTTCAATAAAATGTTTTTGTTGTTTCTGCCTGGTTTGATATGTTCCAAAATCAAGAATTTCAATTGTGGCACTGTGTGGTGTTTTTCACTGAAGTGTGCTGCCACCGAGGATTTCAAGTTGTTTATTCTGATGTTGCTCTTATGTTCCAGTATGCGTGTTCGTATTTTTCTTTCAGTATGACCTATGTAGCTCAGGCCACACGGGCATTTAAGCATGTAGATGACGTTGGCGGTGTTGCATGTGGCATTGACTTTAAGTTTGATGGGGTAGCCTTTCATAGGGTGGTTGGTAGAATTCCCTGGTATAATGTTGTGACAATTGCTGCAGTTGTGACATGGCACCAAACCTTTATATGACTCTGTTTGTGGTGTTTCTTTGGGTTTAGTCAAGATCTCCTTGATGTTCCTTCCTCTAGTGTAGGCGAATATGGGAGGTTGTGCAAAAGCTCCTTGGAAATCCGGTTCTGTGCTCAAGAGTGACCAGTGTTTGGATATGATGCTTTTGTATTGGTTACTGATAGTGGTGTATTTGGATACCACCACCATTCGAGTGTTCTTGGGTTTAGGTTTGACCTGTAAGAGGTCTTTCCTGGTGTGCCGCATGCTGCGGGAAACAGCTTCATGGAGTGTGGTGGGCGGATATCCCCGGGTCGAGAACCGGTCAACCGTGTGGAGAATTTCTTGCTGACATTCATCATCCTTGGAAACTATGCGTTTAATCCTCAAAAGTTGGGAGTATGGTAAATTGTGTTTAAGGGCTGGACGATGAAAGCTATTGAAATGTAAGGTGGAGTTCCGGTCCGTAGGTTTTCGGAAGATCGTCGTGTCAAACTTAGATCCGTCTCTTCGTACTTCTACATCCAGGAAGTGGATGTGCTTTTTGTCATAATTCCAGGTAAACTGAATTCTAGCATTGATCTTGTTCCAATTGTTCAAAAATTCTACCAGAATGTTTGTGTGGCCTGACCATAAGATGAAGATATCATCTATGAATCTGAGGTAGAGTTTTCCATGAGTGCGCCACATGGGGTCATTGAGAATATGTGTCTCTTCAAAATGCTTCATAAAAAGGTTCGCATAGCAAGGAGCTGAGCAATTACCCATGGAGGTACCGCATAGTTGTTGAAAATAGTTGTTGTTGACTGTAAAGTAACTATGATATAATGTAAACATCATCATTTCCATCAATAGTACTTTCAAGTCTGGATCTAAAGCTGATCCAGCTAGTGTCATTTCAATGGCTTCAATTCCCAAATCGTGGGGTATTGACGTATATAGTGAACATACGTCCACCGTACATAGTACTACATCTTGGTCTGCGAGATTTTCAATACATTTTTCCAGTTTGACTAAAAAGTCGGTAGTGTCTCTGATGTATGAATCTGTTTGAAGTACAAAAGGTTGCAAGTATTTGTCAAGGAATTTGCCCGTAGCCTCGTGTATACTCCCCTTGGTGGATACTATAGGTCTTAATGGAGGTCGAGTAGGATGCTTGTGCACCTTGGGTACCATATATAGGACCGGAACAGTGGGATGATTTGGCGTGAGGTATCTTCTAGCTCGATCAGAGATGGTACCATTGTCAAATGCCTGCTTGATGATACCGTTAAGTATGCTGGTATATTCATTGGTGGGATCCGTAGGGAGAAGAGCGTAAGTATTTTTGTCTAATGTGTGGACATCCACCTGTTCTTGGTAGTATGTTGAATCCATAATCACTAGGGCTCCCCCTTTATCAGCCGTTTGGCACACAATTGTTTTGTTATTGGCCATTTTCTGCAAAATGTTCAATTCCTTCTTGGTAAGATTACTGTGTTTCACTGATGGTTGAAATGGAAGATTGGCAATATCTTGTTTTACCAAAGTTTCAAAGGTGTCGATAATCTTGTGGCTTTGTGGAGCCAAAAAAGTGCTGTGAGGACGAAGTCCTTTCAAGTCATCTTCCACAAGTGTGGGCGTGGGTGCTACATTTTGAAAGTAATGGCGCAAACGGATATTGCGTACAAGTTTAAAGGCACTGACCTCCAATTCAAGTGTATTCGTCTTAGTCGTGGGGACAAATGATTGTCCTTTTTGTAGGGTGCATGTCTCCTCTTGGGAGAGTTGATATCCTTGTTTATACTCCTTGGTGTATACTCGGCACTAGCCTATTAGTCACCTTTCCATCACTCCACTCCAACATGGCGCTCTTTTACACCGTTTATTGTCCTTTCTCAGTGTTCACGCACGCACACTTTGGTTTAATCAGTCCGCTCACCGGCACTCTCCATTAGCCAGCATCCGCCCGGACGGAAGCGGTAGCATTCACATTCCCAAGTAAGTACCCTCGTCGGGACCTGTAACCGCCACAGCGAGTGTTCCCGCTAGCATTCTTATGCATGTTCCTGAGTTGAACGCGAGCTTGTTATGAGCCCGTTTTCGCTCTGTTGATTCACCCGCTAACGTGTCCCGCCTATGAGCACGATGCGAACCTGTCATCAGTTTGTTGTTACTTCGGTGACCCACACGTTTTGTTTAACTCACTGGCGAGCACTGAGCACGTCCCTTGATACAAGGTCCCTCACAGACCCTACACACAAGTCTTTTTTAAAACCTCGACTTCAGGCACGTTTTTTCACCATAATTGCACGGAAAGGTTCTAAACTTAGTCGCACTTATTACCACAGGACTTGTTACCACCTAGCTATGATTGTACCTTGTAGCCACACTCCAATGTACTGATCGACATTCTTTTTCTTTACTCGTAGAGTTATCCCCTGATGAAGGGCTGACATATAGCCCGAAATGCATTGGGACACTTGATATATTTTTGGACTATATGTGGATGTACCGATGTGTTATAATCATGAAATGGAATGAGTTAACACAAACTACTGAATGAAAAAATAAATACTCAAATGAAGTAACGCTCAATTTATTGTCAAATCGACTTATATTCAAACCCTATTCAGGGTTAAGACTCTGTCTTTTGAAGCAGTGCACAGAGGAGTCTTCCCCTCTGACAGGGGAAGCCACATATCAGTATTGTCCCCTGTACCATTCACAATAAAGTGTTGTTATGGGGAACATCCTTTACAACACAACTATTACAACGAAGTACCTTTACGACGCAACCATTACAATGCAACTTTTACAACGAATTGCGCTGGGGGGCGCTCTAGGATAGGGAATAGTTTCCAACACCTTCCCTACTATCCACGGGGACTGGAGTTGGAATAGTAAATTAAACTATTCACTATCCAGCGCCCCCCAACACAAGTCGTTGTAACGACTTGCGTTGTAAAACTTGCGTCGTAAAGGCATGCGTTGTAATAGCATGCGTTGTAACGTCATACATCCGTTGTTATTGGTCTGAGCGCCGTAGTTTGGCGCTCAGCCAGGGAATGGGAGCCTGGGCATGTTCTCCACCCAGGGTGTAACGCAGCCTGGGTAGAGAACATGCAAAGTGCGCATGACTGTTTAGCCGGACCGAGACAGCCGGCCAATCATTCATGCGCACTTTAGGAGTGTAAACCACTCCTCCCCTGCTCTGTCAGCAGAGCAGCCGAGCCCCGCCCACAAAGCTGCCTCAGCAGGGAAAAAATAAAATGATTATAACCTCGAGTTATCATTTTATTTTCCCAAAACAGTGAGGCAACGGTCCTCTGCCTTAGCACTGGAGCCGCCACTGTCCAGAGGTGCACCAAACAGGGAGGTGGCATTTTAAAACACATTTGTTTGAAATTATGCGTAATTACAGATTGGTACATTAGGTCATGTGTAATGGACTTGTTACACAGCTCTGTAGTTGAGGTGAGTGGGGATGAATGGAATGTTGCATATGTATGTTATATAGAATTTACATTGCATATATTAACGGATTTTCTTAGTGACTTTCTCAGAATCACACAACGTTGTGACACATCAACTCTCAAATATAAACTGATCTTCTACATGAGTGCTGGTACCTGGTGGTGTTTTCGATGGCTCCAGAGTCTTGTCTTCCTCTATTCAGATCTTTACAGAAGTGTTAGTAGGCAAGCAAGACAGCGTCAACTTGGAAACATGACCACAATGCTCCTTGCAAAGCTGTTAGCAGGACCTGGTCAGACTCATTAAAACTCTACAATTTACTGGAGGATGACACACTTAGGGCCATATTACACATGGTGCACACGGGGCGCAACGGTGTGTAAACCCAGTTTGTGAGCCCCTGGGGCACCACAGTATTATAGATAGGGCCGCAGATGCATGTTTTGGCGCCTTCTGTAATGCTGCTAGCTCCGGCACACAGTAGAGCCAGCGCTAACCTGAGAGGGCTTCCCCTAATTTGCATGGAGGCGAAGCTTCTTGCAAATGACGGAGTCACTTTGCCTCTGCGCACACGCTGTATTACCAACGAGGACGCAGAGGCACGTATGCTCTTAGGAGGCACACTGACAGTGCACAATTAAAACTGTATGAATGTGGGGAGCTCATTGGACATCAATTGGCATTATCTATTAGGCAACAGTCATCCGCCAATGTAATAACTTCTATCCACACGATGGCAGATGGGATAATGAATGAGTCCGAAAAGATCCATAAGGCTTTTAGGGGGTTTTATAGGGAGTTGTATTCAGAAGAGGATACTAGACCCCCTGTGATCAGGAAAATTGATAATGCAGGATACTTAGAGTCTATTCCTATGGCCAAACTTAATTTAGAGGACCAAGAACAAATGGAACATCCTCCCACTTGGGAAGAGATAGCTTCAGCCCCGGCAAGTCTACCGGATGGCAAAGCTACAGGCTGGGACAGCATTCCTGTAGAATTTTATAAGCACGTTTTACTGCAAATTAAGGAAATCCTCACCTTAGTGATCGTTTCAGTTTTTAATGGGACATCATCACCCCCCTCTTGGTCCCTAGCTAAAATAGTGATCTTTCCCAAAAAAGACAAGTCTCCTCTTCAAATGGCCTCCTACAGACCATTAACCTTAATAAACACAGATACTAAAATATTTAAAAAAATGTTAGCAACCAGAATTTCCAGCAAAATAGAGGGCGTGGTATCCCGATGGCAACATGGGTTTATCCCTAAAAAGGGAACCACTGAACATGTCCGTAGGACAATAACATTGTTTGATGCCGCCAGGATGTCAGGAGACCCGATCGCATTAATTCTACTCGACGCTGTAAAAGCTTTCGATCGGGTCTCCTGGCTATTCCTTTGGGACGTTTTGAGGAGGACTGGCTTTGGACCTAAGATGCTACAGGCAATTCAAGCTTTATATAAAAATCCCGTAGCCAGAATCAATATTAACGGACAGCTTACAGAACAGATTGAAATTTTGCGCGGGACTAGGCAGGGGTGCCCCTGTTCTCCACTTCTTTTTGCCCTTTTTATCATTCAAGCAAAATTAAATCTAATCTAGAAATAGTGGCGGTTAGTAGGCATGGCATAGACACTAAGATCATGGCCTATGCTGATGATCTTGCGGAAGTCACCCCTGACCCCAAATCTGCCATTAAGGCTCTAGAACGCGTAGCCCTTGAGTTTGGGAAGTTATCAGGGTACGCCCTCAATAGAACCAAAACTCAGATAATCCTGAACGATGAAATTAAATGGGTTGATAGTCTAGTAGTTCCGAAAGCTAAGTATCTCTGAGTTAATATAGTGGCTAATAAGGATTCAATAGTAGAAGAAAATCTGATTCCGCTAGGGCCAGATATTAAAAAATCCCTCAAGAAAATTGATAATTTGCATCTAACAATAGTCGGTAGATGCAACGTCCTAAAAATGACTTTTTTCCCTAACCTACTTTATTTCTTTAGAACCATTCCCCTAGAGATTAATAATAACATTTTGCATTTATTTGAACACCTTTTTTGTAAATTCATTTGGGCCTATTCACAGCCTAGGAGAGCGTATAAACTACTTTCTGTACCTAAGGAAAGAGGGGGGTGGGCGTTGTCAAACATAAAGCTATACTATTGGGCAACAGTCTTACAGTACAGCACGTTTCTATTGCATGAAGTTTTTTACCCGCACCCTACAGGACTACCATCTCCATACACATTACTCTTGGGGGAAAGTGCTATGGGATGTCTATGGAGACAGCTTGATTTCGGATATTATAAACGAGTCCGGTTTAAGACTTTAATAAGTGCATATCGGGTATTTACCAATATTCGAAGAACTTTTGGGCTGGGTAGACTAAATCATTACACCCCCATTAAAAATAACCCTAATCTGCCATCATTCTTTGGATACTCATACCTACAGAAGTGGTACAGAGCAGGAATAACTAAATTGGGGAACTAGTAACTCCAGCCGGAGTACGGCCCTTTGATGAGCTAAAGGACCAATTTGATTTAAATGAGAAACAGATTTTCTTCTACTGTGCTGTCAAAAATTTTCTAGCACATAAAACTGGCGGGCTTGCTGGCTTTGTAAGGCTAGATTTCATAGATAAAATACAAGAACGAAAAACACCACCGGATTGGTGGAATCTATTCAATTTTAAATGCCAAAATGCCAGATGACCTGGAGAAAATTGATGCAAAATGGCAACTGAAGTTGAATACCTCTAGCACTAAATCTTGCTCATAAATATATGTTGTCATCTAAGCTACAGGCTCAATTTTATAAGTCTGGATTCTTTCTCTATATTACCCCGAGTAAACTAGCAAAGTGTGGAACCGGAAGAGGAACTGTGTGTCCCAGATGCTCTGAGTATTCTGCAGACCAGATTCTGATGTTTGCAACATGTTCAAATTTAAAATCTTTTCTAAAAGATGTTCAACAATTTCTAGGAGTAGTACTGGCTCAAGACATCCAACTTACTCCTACAACTATCATCCTAGGTTTATCCAATCAATCAATCAATCAATCATGGCATTTGTATCGCGCGCTACTCACCCGGAAGGGTCTCAAGGCGCTGGGGGGAGGGGGTTGCTACTGCTCGAACAGCCAGGTCTTGAGTTGTTTCCTGAAGGCGAGGTGGTCCTGTGTCAGCTGGAGGTGGATGGGGAGGGAGTTCCATGTCTTGGCTGCCAGGTAGGAGAAGGATCTTCCTCCGGCGGTGGCTCTACGGATGCGTGGTACGGTGGTGAGGGCGAGGTTTGTAGAGCGTAGCTGGCGGGTGGGTGTGTAGAAGGTCAGGCAGTCGTTGAGGTATTCGGGGCCCAGGTCGTGGAGAGACTTGTGTGCGTGGGTGAGCAGCCTGAACGTGATCCTTTTTCTGACGGGGAGCCAGTGCAGGTCCCTCAGGTGTCCGGAGATGTGGCTGCGTCGGGGGATGTCCAAGATGAGTCGGGCGGAGGCGTTCTGTATCCGATACTATTAGCATCAGGGCAGGCGGCGCTTTGATATTTGTTCCCATGACCATTTACAGGATTTCTCTGGCCTCACACTGGAAAGATCCGAACCCTCCCTTGTTCCCACAATGGCAGGCCAGGTTACTGGCCACTTGTAAACTAGAGAGTGCCATCTATGCTAAAAAGGGAGACGCTCACAAAAAAGAGGTCTAGAGATTTTGGAACCCTTAATGAATTGGTTAGAAGGGGTAAATGCCTAGATTGTTTAGGCCTGCACTTTTTCTGCTAATTGTTTATTTACAGGGAAATTCTTAGTAAGTTGATACTCTCTTGCTCTTTATCGTTCCTTTTTTTCTTTCTTTTTTCTCCTTTTTTTCCTCTTTTTTTGTTTGATGGTTCTTATTTATAAATTGTATAATAGTAATCGTCATCCTACTGTTCCTTTTTGATTTTACCCTTAATGTACAGATTGGTGTCAGGGTGGGGCGCTTCAATGAACTTCTTGAATATTTGTAATGTTTTTTCTTGTGTCGTATATTGAAAAATAAAATAACATTTTAAAAAAGGACAAATAAAAAAAAGTGGTGCACTGTCAGAGTGCCACCTGAGGGCTGCCCACTCGAGGTGCATAGAGGTGTCCATGGACCCCCCAGACATCCCCCTGCAGGCGGGTGCCATCACTCAGCACCCGCCTGCAGGGAGATCTCAATACCCTCTAGAAACTGCAGGCAGATTGCACAGAGAAACAGAGAGGCTTTGAAACAACCACTGTTTTTCACTGAATGTGCTACCCTCAGGGCAGCGCAAGTTAGTGGCTGCCCTATAGGCAACGCATTTATTGTAATAGGGTGCACTTTCCCTGTAGGCTCCTGGCACACACACATAAGGACAGTGTGCAGTTGTGTAATATGGGCCCTGACTGGCAGTGAGAAGAATTCAAAGTGTCCCGTGACTTAGTGACATTTATGGGCGATGGCGTGATGGTGATAAATTCCAAGAGGGCAAGTGCAAATTTCTTCTGAGCTGGCATCATTATACTATACTCGTGGGAACTAGCTTAGCTTCCTCCAAGGCTTGCTTGTCCCAAGACAGGCCCTGACCTCTTCTGGATGGAAGACAAGGAATCCTTGGATCTTCAGCATTAGATCAATGCCAGGGGTGTGGATAAAGGGCCACACAAAAGGCTTTCGTTTGGCTCACAATGTGTATGCAACAGGAGAACATGTCTTGTAGTGAGAGTTAATGGATCTGACTACTCTGCAACAAGCAGTACTGAATTTAGGTGGAGGGTTCTAGAGAGATAGCCCCTTGATCTCCTTAACATCTAAAAAACAAAAAATGACAGGTGGAATGCTTGCAAAAGTCTCAGCCAGTGGCAATTATTATGGCTACATCGCAGTCCATTTTTTTTTACAATTTGTCCACTGCACACAAGCACCACCATTATGCCAATTAGACCTGGTCTTGATATATTCGTATCTTTCTAGCTCAAACTGCCAGGCAAGGTCCCCTCTGAATGTACACACAAGCAACTGGTTTATTTATTTTAAAAATGTTATATAGCGCTAGCTAGACCCGTAGGTACCAGAACGCTTTACATACACACTGTAAGAAACAGAAGGAAATTGCATTACATAGTAGGAAAGCAGTAAGGAAGCAAAACAGAGATAAAAAAAATATATAACATGAAAAATAGGTAAACAGTGCAGCGGAGGGAGAGAAAACAAACAAAGGTGGATTAACGCAGACCGGTTACCAACTATCCTTGAATGTCAAGAGAGAGAGGAGTCAACACAGCTATTGAAGTCTAGGTTAGTTGACGTTGGTTGCTGGTTTCACACTTATTAGGTCTTATTATTAAAATGAAGTTTAAGCCCTATGGCCTAGCAAACACAAGACCCACATGTCTGGACATACGTGACACAGAGAGTCGCACTGAAGCACAGGTGTGATGGGTGGAAGGCTTGCAAATGTCTTAGCCACAGGGAATCATTCAAGTGGCATTCATATTCCTCTGTTGTTTGTCTACTGTCCCATGCTAGACTGGGATAAGCCTCATGTAAATCAGACTTGGTCCTGCTCAGCCGCGGCCGGTAGTGGGAGTAACGGCAGGGCGGTGACGTGGGAAGGGGGAGGGGCAGGGTGGGGGGGTAGTAATGTATGGATTACAGACTTTAACAGGTAAGTAAACATTAAAATAAATAAAACGAATTTCATTGCGTGCACTGCATCGCCGGTACTCCCACTACTGGCCGCAGCTGGTCCTGCTCTCATAGGAATAGTCAAGCAGAAACCAAGAAGCCAAGTCCACATAAACAGCCCCAGACTGTTTGCAGCCTCATTGGTGCTGTGCAGCTTGAGTTCTGTAGCACAGCAAGCCTCGCACAAATGTCTGGGTGGTATACCCGCTGCACTGAGAGTATCACACAAACACAGAGATGACAGCTGGAATGCCTGTAAAACTCTCACTCAACAGCAATCACTCAAGCTGCATTCCAGTCTATCGTTTATTTGCCCACTCCGCCACTCCAGATCATGGACAACATTATGAAAACTAGATATGGTCCAGCTCCAGGACGAACAGTCTAGTCAGAACTGCAGGATCAGATGAACCACTACATTGGTTAATTGAAACATGGATCTTTACAGCACTATCAAATTACAAAACTGGTAGAAAACGCTAAGAAATCAAAAAAATCGTATCATTCCTGTACCTATTTTATTTTCCATCCTGATCACCTCTTTCCCTCTTCCAGAACCTCATTCCATCTTACTCTGAATCGTTTTGCCTTTCCCCTGAGCCTCCTATCCTTTTTTCCTCCACGTCTTTCTCCTATCTGTGTACTTCATTCCCTTTCCCCAATTTTTGTTCCTTTCCTTTTCTTCTTGCGCTCTCGCATGGGCCCCTTTTTTCCCCACTGGACCCCCTTTCCTCTCTCCAAGTTCATCTTCCCCCCACTTCTGTATTATATTTCATCTCTCTCTCCTTTTCCTTCCCATCTACAACATTGATCCGATCCCTTTGCCTATTTCCTTTTCCCAGCACTTATTCCACTTACTTCTTACACCTCTTTTTCTCTATCCTCATACCCCCTTCTTTCCATCTCGTTCACTCCCTCCCTGAATCTTTCCTTTGCTTCCTATACATTTCAGGGCTTAATTTGGCCGATGGTTGCCGGTGCTCGGCACCAGCACTTAATTTTCAACAGCGGTGCTTGTGGCAGTCTGCCACAAGACTGCGCTGTCTGAGATGACTCCAACAGTCAATTATTTATTCAGTATACATTAAAAATTACTATTACCTGCCGCCCAAGCCATTCTTATGGCATTGGGGCTTTGGAAAAGTCTAAATTTTCACTCTTGCAGGAGTGTAGTGGTTAGTAGTTCTGCTGTTACTACCATTGGCATCATGGTAGAGGCAATGTGTGGAGTAAGCTGCAGTGGCCTCCTGGCCAGACTACTGGCACTTATTTTTTTGTACAAATTAAGCACTGGATCTCTGCCCATGCACCTCCTGTGCTAAGTGCTCATCCCCACATCTTTCTCGTTCCTTTGATACCACACCCTCACTAACCCTGCACCTCCTCCCCCTTTCCTTTCACCATGTCACACTCTTCCCTTTCGCCCCATCACACCTCTGTTGCTGTATTTTCCTCTCTTCTGCACAGATTCCACTTTCTTCCATCCATTAGTTTCCTGTAGCCATGCACCTCTTTCACTTTCTCCCTAAAGGGTTCTTCTCTCTCTTCCTGTACCCCTTTCCCTCCATCCCTGCACATTGTAACCTCTAGGCCAGCACCTTGTTCCATCTCCTATGTATCACTTTGCCGCTCTCCGTCAACTCTTTCCTATTCCTTCTGCCTCTCTTTCCCTCTCCCCTACACTTCTTTGTCCTTGCCTCCTTTCTTGCTGGGTCTGGTGGCTCAGTGGACTAATGCATCTACTGCAGGGGCCTGTGTTCGACCTCATGGTCACAGGTTCAAATCCCAGCGGGTTCACTCAGCCTTTCATCCATCTGAGGTCGATAAAATGAGTACCATTGAGTTGGGTAGCAACAAACATCTGTTATTCAGCACCAAGATACCCGTAGTGGTGAACGTGCGCTTTACAAATACACATGTTATGTTATGTTATTCTAACACTTCTCTCTTTGCTCCAGTCCGTCTCCACTCGGCCTCTTTCCCTACAGCCGTGGACTTTGTTCCCTCTCCCATTCCTGCCTACGTCTCTTTCCCTACTCTTCTGTCCTCCCATTGCACCTCTTTTCCTTTCACCTTGATATTCCTCCCCTACTTCTCCCCTTTCTCCTTGTACTCCTTTCGCTACATATGCCTGACCCAGTTCACCTTACTCTCAATATCCGTTCCTCTTAATGCCGCACCTCTTCCCTCTCTCTCTCTGAAAATCTTCCTTCTATCTCAGCAGTGCCCCCCCTGCTTCTAGAACTCTTTCGCTCTATCCCTGTCATCTTTTAATCTCTCTCTGCACCTCTTTCCGTATCCCCTCCACACCTTTCTCTTGTTGCAACTTTCTCTGTGTTCACGTATTCTTCTTGATTTAAGTGCCGCATTCGATACTGTCTCGCACCCTATCCTCTTAGAAACCCTCCAATCATGCGGTATCACGGGCTTGGCCCTAAAGTGGCTAGCTAGTTTTCTGACAAATCGGACTTTCCAGGTTTTCTCTGCCTCCTCTAAATCTGAAGTTCATGGGTCACAATACGGAGTTCCTCAGGGCTCAATATTGAGCCTCCTGCTTTCTAATATTTATGTTAGCCCATTGGCGGCCATTGCAGAGCAAGCAGGGCTCACGGTGTATTCTAACGCCGATGATACCCAGCTTATCTACTCTCTCTCAACCAATTCAAATAATAACACCTCTTCGCTAAGATCAGGATTGACAAGCATTGCAAACTGGATGCATAACAACAAATTGAAGCTTAATGGGGATAAAACTGAGCTTCTGCTTTTTGGCAAAGATAAAACCCTTTGGGGCCCCCAACACTGGCCCCCCCAAATGGGGCTTCCCCCAACTCCTGTACAATTTGCCCGGAACCTTGGTTTTATGGTTGATGACCAACTAACCATGAGGCAGCAAGCGGGAAAAGTAGCTCTGTCTGTTTTGTCATATTGAAATGGCTGAAAAAAATACTCTGGATGCTTCCTTTGCCCACTCAAATAACGGTAGTCCAAGCACTTATTACATCTAGGCTTGACTACGGTAACGTTCTGTATCTAGGAGTGGGAAAGGAGGTGTTACACAGGCTACAAATAGTCCAAAATGCTGCCGCCAGAATGCTCTGCAATCTCCCAGCAAGAACCTCAGCCTCAGCTGCATTACGCGATCTCCATTGGTTGAAGATTGAGAATCGCATTTAGTTCAAAACCCTCTGCTATATGCATAGGATTACTGCAGGAATAGCACAACACTACCTTCAGGCGCTAGTGCATCAATATCGTCCCTCACGATCCCTTCGATCTGCAAACCAGCATAACTTTCAAGTTCCAAGGATCAAAAGAACTAGGAGGGGGAGGGCGATCCTTTTCCTATTTGGCCCCAGTACTTTGGAACTCTATGCCTTTCTCGTTGCGTATCGAACCTCAGTACCAGAAGTTCCGCAGGGACTTAAAGACATGGCTTTTTAACCAATAGACTGTCTGCACCGGTTATATGCTTATCTCTGTTTTTAGCGTTTTATAGCGCCGGGAAACCTGTCGGTAGCTGTTGCGCTGAATAAAATCAATTAACATAACATAACATAACATAACATAACATGAAACCTTCTTGCTTTTACTGCTTTTCTTTCCACCCACGTCATGGCCAGACTAGTACCCCTGCACCCTGCTTTCACATCTATTCTCTCCAACTACACTTATCTCCTTATTTTGTTGCAGGTTTATATAGCGCCAACTCGACCAGAAGGTATTGCAGCACTTTACACGAGCACCAGTTACATTACACAAGGACGCATTCATTCTTTACTATGCGTTACTGCTTTCTTTACACGATTTTAACTCTCTCGTTGCTCCTCTTCTCTGCCTCTGCACCTCCTGCCAGCACCTCTGTCCCTCAAACCAACCCTGTACCTATTTCCAGATTACAAGCCCTGACAAAAAGTAGTGGGGGGGGGACTCTGTAACCGGACGTGACGTCACGACAGGAAGTGACGTCGCGAAAGGTGGCTCCGATCTCGTCCCAGAGAGGCCAAAAGGGTGAAGTCCAGCTGTTAGGCAGGGGGGACAGCGTCCACCCTGTAAAATAAGTGGGGAGACGCCGTCCACCCGCGTGGTACCCCGACTCGAGCCCTGCCTATTTCGTTCTATCGCTGCACAACTTTCCTTCTCTCCCGTGCTTTCGTTACCCTGTGTACCTGCGCCTCACTCTTTCTGAGCGCACCTTTCGTCCTCGCTCACTTCCCCTCTGACCCACTACCTCTGCGCCTCCTTCAACTTTCTCACTTCACCAGTTCCGCTTGCCCCCTCTTTCCCTCTCTACCTGTACAGTGTTCCTGTCCCCATTTCACCTCTCCCCCTCTGTCCTCCCTCACACTGCACCATGTGCCCCTCCATCTATGAAGCCCTTTCCCCGTGTCCCTCTACGGCGTGCTATGCCTCTTTCTGTATACTTTGCGGGCCAAACTCTCTCCTTGTGCCTCTTAATTGTGTTTTAACTCGTACGCTTTCTCTTCACATCTTTTAGTCTCTGCATCTTTTGCTATGTTCGTCTTTCTGTATATTTTGCTTTACGTTACTGTTCTTTCCCCTCCGCCCTGCACCCCTTTCCTTCGCTCACCTCGTACCCATTTCCCTCGATGCATATGCCTGTTGCCTCCCCGTGATTTTTTTTACGTCATTTGCCCAAACTCCCGATACATTTCCCCTTTCTCTCTCCAGATCTTTCTCTGTTCCCATTTGCCACGTCGGTGTACCACTTTTTTTTCACTTTCTCTCAGCACCACTTTTCCTTTGCCCCTTCCCCTGTCCTTTCATTTTCTCTTCCGTTTACCTCAGTCTTCCCTCTCTTTCCTTTCACCCTCTGTCCCTATACCTCTTCCCCTTCCCCCTGCTTCTCTTTCCCGCGGTCTCTGCACCCCGCCGCTCTCCCCCCTCCTTCTCCACGCCACACCCCCTCCTTCCTCCTGCCCGCACCCGTGTGGGTGGAGCAAACACCCCACCCCTTCCTCTCGCCCTCCCTTTCCACTTGTGGATATAAATCCGGGAGGCGAGTCCTGAAGTTGGTTCCCGCAGCATCTCCTGCCAGCGCCTCTCCTCCTCGTCCGCCTCTCCTCCCTCCACCATGAGCACCAGGTCCTCCAACGTCATGTACTCCACCACCGTGTCCGGGGGCGGCAGCTACCGGCCCCTGGGCTCCAGCCAGAGCGTGCAGGGGTTCAAGAGGTTCGGGCCCCTGGGCAGCTCCGCCAGCATGCACGCGGGCGCCGGGGGCCAGGGCGCCCGCATCTCCGTGTCCAGGGTGTCCACCGTCAGCTCGGGCTACGGCGGGGGCGCGGGGGGCTACGGCGGGGGCCTGGGGGGCTACGGCGGGTCCAGCCCCTACGGCGGGTCCAGCACCAGCTTCAGCCTGTCCGGCTCAGGCGGGGGCCAGAACGAGAAGGAGACCATGCAGGACCTCAACGACCGCCTGGCCACCTACCTGGACAAGGTGCGCAGCCTGGAGGCGGCCAACCAGGGCCTGGAGGTGAAGATCCGGGACTACCTGGAGAAGAAGGGGCCGAGCACCAAGGACTGGAGCCCCTACTACCGGACCCTGGAGGACTTGAGGCGGCAGGTAAGAGTCCAGCCCGAGCGAACGAACCTCAACCCCAGGTGACAGGTAAGAAACTCGCAGCCAGAGCCCCCATCCGCAGTGACAGCGCCTGGGCGAGGAGCGAGCGCGCGCCCAGGCCGGGGCCTCGCTGCCGGACCCTGGAGTGTCCAGCACAGGTAAGAGACAAGCTTGCACCAGCCCCCATAAGCCTACCTGCGCAAAGAGTTTGCACCTCTACCCGGGACCGAGGCCCCTTACTGCTGGGGTTGCAGCGGTGGTTGAGAGACTCCGGCCTAGAACTGGCCACTACCCTTAACCCCAGACCAGTTTCATGAGAAGTGTGCAGGAAAGAGCCCCTACTGTCAGACCCTGGAAGAGCCGAGAAGAGAAGTTAGGGAGAGCAGCCCTCATCCCCACAAGTCCAGCACTAACCCCACCCGCCCAAGAAAAGAGCACGCAGTGGGCGCGGGCCTCCACTTCCGCACTCTCGAGCAGACACCCATTTGAACACTAGCCCCTCCCACCACAGCACCAAGGGTAAATCCATCCCCACTCCTAGCCCTAATCCGACCTAGAAAATAAGGGACCGAGCAGCTCTGGCAATAGCAAGGGGAGGAGACATCCCATTTTCAAATAAAACCAAAACTTCAAACCTGGCATATTCAACACTAACATTAACCTCAACCCTACTTGGAGGAGAAAGGCCGGAGCCCCCAAGATATGCGCCCAAACGTCTGCAGCCTGGACGAGAATACGAGGCAAATACGGCCCATCCCATAAAGACCTGCTCCTAAAGTCTATCCTTAGCCAAAGGACTGGAACGTAAACCACAACAGCCCCACCCAAACTTCCCTACCTTGGTAAAGAAGCGTCTTAGCCTCTTAACTTAAGCTCCTACTGAATTAATTTGGAGAAGCTGAGGCTACAAGTGAGAGCCCACCCTGACCATAATCCACAACCCTAAAACGTCAACCGTAACCCTTAACCCTACTTGGGCAAGAAGGTGCTAATCACCCGGCAGTGGAAACATGCAGGAGCTCAGTGATTGGTGAGAGGCCAAGTCCCACTGATGCCCCCCAACAAGAAAGCAACCTCAACCTCCACCTGAGACTGAGCATCAGTGAGTAGAGCCCTCGGTTCATGCTCCAGAGGAGGAGCAGGGGAGACAAGTAAGTGTAATCCACCTCAGGTTATCTCACTGCCCCTCCTCACCAAGTGAGCCTCGCCCACTCCACCCTATCGCTCTGCAGCCTCTCCACCAGGGAAGGGAGGCCCACTCCACCCCAGACCACCAACCCTTCTCCTGAGGTGGGTGTGGGCCACTCCAGCCTACCCGCTCACCTGAGGAGTGGTCCAATCACCTCACCGCCCGCTCAATAGGGTATAGTAGCCACACAATCCCACTCTTCCACTGCCCTATCCCACCGGCCACTCACCCGATGAGGGCGACCCACTCTGCCCTTTGCCACTGCTCCCTCCAGGTGAGAGTGACCCAGTCTCACTGTCCATGCCCATTGGGAATACCAGGCTCCATTGTCCCATTGTCCTTTCTTTTAGGCTGGCCCACTCTGTTACCAAGTCACTGTTTCGTTGTATGCAACCGAAACACACACACCCCTCTCAAAAAATATCCTGCTCGCCCTTTGTCGCTCTGCTGTCCCTTCATCTGGTGCCTGTTGCCCTGGACAGTACAGTTCTTAGGGTGTGCCGGGTGTTGTTGTTCTGCGCTTTTTTCCCATTTGGGTATGAGTTTGTAAGGAAGCCTCTCCCATCGACCCATGCGGTGTTGGTGCTGGGACTGACAATTTGAATGATGGCTCAAAAGTTAATTTCTTCCCACCGTCGCCCTCCAGGAAGAATCTTTCTGTGGTGTGTGTGTACACCACAGGTGTGTGTCCCTCCCACCGTGTTCTCAGTGTGTCCCCTTGCTTGTTCCCTTCGCTGCGTCTCTCCAGCGCCACACGCTGTTTCCGTTTCCTGTGTGTGCCTGCGCTGCTGGCCTCCACCCGTCCTCGCCTGTGCTGCGTCAGTGACCTTGGGAGAGAGGTCTCCGTTGGATACACTCAGGGGCGTAACGCAGGCCCCCCGCAGCCCACGCGGTGGGGGGGGGGCCGAAGCTCCAGGGGGCCCCCTCGGCACTGCACTCTGTCCGAACAGCTCCTAATTGAGCCCGGAGGGGGCCCCTCTACATACCTTGCAGGGAGGCCCCCTCAATTTTCGTTACGCCAGTGGATACACTGCGCTCACACACTGGGCCTCCGCCAGTCGCGAGAGGCCGAAGTGTAACGGGGAACGCATGACTTCATGCCGCTTCTGCGCGCCATCTTGTCAAACATTAACCCTGCAGCCTGTGGACCGTGAACGTTTGTGAACAGGGAGGCTCGGGGCAAAAGCCAGGTGCACCCTTGGCCTAGGGTCAGGATGCCCCAGGGTGGGAGGCAGGAGGACAGCACGAGAGACCAGGCCGAACTGCAATGGAAGTGAACATCAGCCCTGACACGTGTTCACACCAGCCCCTTGACCAGGAATATGGTCAAGGGGCCATGGGTGGGTCTTGCCAGCCCTTCCTGCGCTGAGAAAGGCACCCTGGCATGCAGCCCTCCGAGAGCATGCCAGCGTGGCAGGATACAGGAGCCTCCAGCAGGGCCTTCGGTGCACGGGCCCCACCCTTCTCGGCCCCCATTCAACCTAAAGCCTGTGAATATCTGTAAACCGCTGGGCGGCATTCCGCATGGCTGTCCCCATCATATTAGGTTTCACCACTGGCAGTAGGGCAAGGAGGGGGGTGGAGTAGAACAACGGAGGTGCCCGAGGAGGGCAGAAGGAAAGAGTTAAGCGGATGTTCAAGGCTCAGGCCTGAAGCCAGCATTTGCCAGCCAGGAAGGCGGACTCAGCCCTTGCGTCCTGGCTGAAGAAAGCGGCGGTTGTGGAGCAGGGGAGTCGGGTGTAGGCCAGGGCCGGACTGAGAACCAAAATCGACCCTGGCAAAGTGCTCGGCCGGCCCCCTGGGGGCGCGACCGAGCTCTTTGCCGGGCCGGTTTACGGCCGGTTTTGTTACAGGGCCGATTTTGCAGCGGCCCTGTAACAAAACCGGCCCCCAGGGCCCAAAACCGGCCCCCACCCTTACGGCGCACCGGGGGATTGCCCGGTGCCCGCAATGGCCAGTCCGGGCCTGGTGTAGGCCCTCTCGGTACAGAGGCACGTTCTTGCACTGTGGAAAGGGCGCCGGAGCACGAAACCTCCCTAGACTCGGGGCATGTGGCGGGGCAGCTCACTCAAGACCAGTCCACGGTGATATCCGACAGTGTGTCTTTCTGTTCAGCCTCTAATCCCCACTTCGTTCAGCTCCCAGGACAGAAGAAAAGCGCACCTGGCAGGGAATGTAAACAACAGCACTGCCAGCCTAGGAAAGACAAACAGACGTCAGCTGCACCAGCCTCCTCAGGTGTGCTGTGGAGCCCAGGAGGGGGAGGGGAGGGGAAAGTGAATACCCAGGGAGCATTGTGGTGAGCTGATGCCAAAGATGAACGTATGTCAGCTACAGAAACTTAGCAGATGACAGAGCAGAAGGGAGGGAAGGCTGTAGGTGTCACCCTGCCTGCCAGTGGGCAGTGATGCCACACAAGACTTGGCACTGCGAAGAGGCTATACAGCGACATGTTGGTACTATGCACCTCACCACTATCCATCTCTGGGAGAATGAATAGAGGCACAACTCTAAAGTTTCAGGGCGACAGCAGCTGTCACATAAATGCCATCTTAATGCCAGGGGAGACACTCACGTGACATCTTGCATCCCAGGTAACCCTGCGGTAAGAGGAGCTTCCCAGAAATGTAGGTGCCCCATGCACCTCAGAGCCCACTTACACCAGTGATGATCGCTGCGCTGTTTGGGCCACAGGAGAGCCATAAAGAGTTGTGTTCAGTAGTCCAAGTGAATTAATAATAGTTTGCGAATATATTAAATATATATGTTTTATGAATTTCTGCAGGTGTTATTTTTCCACTAAATAGGTCAGTTCATGCCTTTAATCCACATACCCTCACACTTTAAACACACCTTTCTCTTTTATGCACCCCTCCCCGCTAGTCCTGTTGTCACTATTGCTGAAACCTATTTCTTACAGACGCGCGTGCACACTCGCACATTTCCTCGCACACATCACCATGTTCAGAATGTTGCAAGCACTCGAGATTTCCATAGCCCTGCACCCACACCATGGCACACTTTTGTGCATTTCCTTGCCCATGTATGTGCGTCTGATGCCCTTCCTCTCTTCTCCAGGTTCATGACAGCACCGTGGATAATGCCCAGCTGGTCCTGCAGATCGACAACGCCCGCCTGGCAGCTGATGACTTCCGAGTCAAGTGAGTGTTGTGTGGCCTCTCAAAAACTGGGCCTGGGGACAGCCTCACTGTTAGCTTCAGACTCTTTGGTGCCCTTGATTGAATGGTGTTAGATTCACTGTTAGCTTCAGACTCTTTGGTGCCCTTGATTGAATGGTGTTAGATTCTGAAGGCTTCCAGCCTCATCACATCACACTGGACCTGTTTGCACCAATCCACAGCGTCTTAGCACTTGCAGTGCCACAGGCCCCGGCCCAGTGAGCTGTCGACTCAAATCTAGACACAAGAGGGCCCATGTAAACTAATAATAGGACAAGACAACACCAGGGGAAAACAGCAATCAAAACACACGAAAAACAATGCTCCTCCACTTACTTTCAGATAGGTATAACACAATAAATAATCAATATCATGAATCATACATATTCAAAAGATTCTTTATTACATGATACATATTTGTGTTCTCTTATTCATCAACTTACATTCTTATTTGTCACAGGCTCCCTATCGGGACAGAAATCTAAAAGCCATACTTGTGCATCAAGGCCAAACATTCATTCAACTGAACAAACACCCAATCTATTCTCTAAAAACAATGCGTAGAATCCCATATTGGCATTACTTTGATTCATTAGCCAATTGTATATTAGTCTAGGTATCACATGACATTTCACACAATGGGTACAATATATGTCTGAACCAGTATCTTTTAATACATATCATCCACATATATCAATGACATCAATGATTAGCTTTTAACATTTGTACTCAAATGCATTGTGTCATTCTTTTGAGAACAATTGTTAATCCTAGTGAGCTGTCGGCCTAGTTGAAAGCACTTAGAATGCAATACTGTGTTGTGGAAGTAAAGTAGGTCACATTAATACAACTAAGCAGGACAAGCACACCCTCAGAAGCAGGAATGCAGCGGTAACTCTCCGGGGCAGTGGCTGACATTTGAGAGGCAGAACTGCCTCTAGCACAAGATTTTAACCCCTTGCGCCAGCATCAGGGGACCCAATCTGTTTCTTTCAGCACCGTCACGTGATCCAGGAAGAGTTCCAGTCATTGTGCAGGGGCCAGAAGTGTCCCATTGGTTGCGTTAGTCAGCATCACTGTTGAGGTGAGGGCTGCGCCACCAGTGGTGGGGCTAGTTATACTCCTTTCCATTCTAGGGAGCCTACTTTTCGTTTCTTGACTGATATACCTAGCTGATCGTTGAAGACCCAAGCAAGGTTGTGCTGAATTCAGGTGGTTTTAGTTGATTGTGTTGCCTTGCAAAGCCATAGCCAGTTCTGCTTCTGAACTGGGTTCAGGTGCTGTAATCAACTGGATTATTATTTGGGACGGGTGACTATCCACCACAAGGAATAATCACAATCTTTGCCAGGGCGAACCCTCAAGGTCGCTAGATTAAAGTGTTTAGGTAATACCAAAACAGTACTATGTTCAAAATGCAAAACAATAAAAATCCCGAATGGAATTCGGACAGTAGAGTTATATTTAATAAACAAAACAACGCAGAACTGACAAGAATCTAATATTGGGAAAAAGAGATATGAAGTTTAAAAATGTAGGTAGAAATAGCGCCAACAAGCACAAGGTGCCAATGAGAGTCAGTGGTTGTGTTAGACCGGGACCAAGGCACAATTTGAGGCTGACCACAATGAAGTGGGGATCAGATACACCAACTAGGCTTGTCCTAGTCCACAATTTTACCTTCTGACTTCCATCTTTGAGGCCCAATCTTGCACAGGAGTGTACTTCTCTAAAGCAAGACCTCAGGGGAGGCACTTGGAGACTCCCAGGGTGTCAGAGGGAGACCAACAGCTGGGCCAATTCCCGATCCAGCCACTGTCAACTGGATATTTTCAGGAAGAAGCCTCTTGTAGCCTGTGGTATCACTGTAGCTTTAACAGGAGGAGCAACCTTACGACCCCTGTAATCTTCTTTGTCGTGGGTACTAGAGGGGATAGATCTAGTGCTGCAGGGCTCCTCTCAGGTCACAGACAGCAGGTTCAGCCTTCGAATCTTCCTTAGGTCAAAGAAGTGTTCTGAAATGGGTGCCTGGAGTTGCCCCATTTTGCCTGGCACGAGCTAGTGGGTTGAAATGACTCTTGGGAATACCCTAACTAATGGGGTGAAAATTCCGAGGCCTACCCTATCCACTTTGGGCATTTTCAAGATGGCGAAATTCTACGGCAACGCTAAACATGGGGGCATATTTACAAGCCCCTATCACCACCTGAACATCCCTTTTTTTGATGCTCAGGTGCAATAGCACCATTTTCTATATTTACAAGGTGGCGCTAAGCCACCTAACATGGCTTAACCCCACCGTGTAAATATACCCCTTTTCGCTGCAGTCCTCTGTGGCAAAGGGGCATGCAATGGGTGTTGCTGTGGGTGTTCCACCACAACACCCATTGTTTTTTTACACTGCCACAGATTTGCTATGGAATACTCGGCATTAGAATGGCGATACAAGGAAAAATTATTAGTTTCTCCTCGTTTTTTGCTCTTTCGATGTGTGCTGCATTCTTCAGTACACATAGAAAGAGCAAATCATCATTATTGATTGTATATGTGCAGGAAGGTGTCCCATACTACACATAAACAATCATCCCTGCAGCGCAGTCACCCATGCAACATGGCAGTAGGGTGCCTGTGCTGGCGCTAGGCAGCCTTTTTTGCCCCAGCGCTAGGGGAAACATAGGGGGCACCGTATTCTTGTGAATACGGCGCATCCCTGCATTTTCAAAATGTCGGACTGTGGCACCACCAAATTTGCCACAGCTCCATTCTTCAATTTATTTTTGTAAATGTGTCTCCTGGTGACTGGCGGCATTGGTGGGGAGTGTACTTTGGTAAACTTGGTGTCCTCCCCAATACACCACTAAAATTCAGATTGAGGCGGCCACTCTACCTGCGATAAACCCAGAAACCGAAGTTTGGTAGGACAAAAACAGGGCCCTCCAGTAACCAGGCAAGGGGTCCACAAGAATTGATTGTCATGGGATCCTGTTCTCTCCTTTTTCAAGTGAGCCCCAAGGATTATAGGTAAACACAATGGCAGAAGTCTAGTAGGACAAAAACTAAAAAAAAGACTAAAGTCCTTCAGCAACCAGACAGTGGATCCACAATAATTGTTTAGGCATCCTGTTCTTTCCCCTTCAAGCATGCCCCAAGGGTTATATGTAAACCCATCAGACCTGTCAAACAGGATTTGACACTTGGAGCAGGATTGTTGACTGTAGTGTCGAAAAGGATGCACACAGCCCCCGCCCTGCATATTCCGGTTAGCCTATTTGTTTGCTCCTGGGAGGCAATTCACTACTAGTCTCACCTATTCAAGTTTAAGAACTGCGTGGGAGACACTAGAGATCAACCTGAAATTAGCCTCCAGGATCTTCAGGCTGGAAAATGGTGACTCTTTAAAGTAGCTTTTCTTTACTAATTATTAAAAATCCAACTATACCAATGAATTGAATTTTTGTTAACTATTAAAATAAGTGGTTTAATTATTTGTCTAGCTGGTTCTATTCCCGAGATACAGTTTTAGTATTTACTATTACTTCTCAGTATTTCTCCATATGTCAACAGGCTTCATACAGTGAAAATAACTTTGGGTAATAGTCAGTATAAGGACATGTTGACATTAGATTTCAACATGTCCTGTTTTTAAGTACCATGTACCCTGCCTTGTGGGCCATAAGACCAGTCAAAAGGGGTACCATGACAGGTCAAATTGCAGTTCTATACTTCTACAGTAAGGCTACAATGGTATGTCTAATGCTATGTTTGCACTGCTACTGAAGTGGATGGCACAACAAGTGCTGCTGTTAACTAGTGAATATTTAACTTACAGGCCCTGGGTACACTTTGTACCATATACTAGGATCACAGGCACTTTACTAATGGTTACCAGGATGTAAATGCAGAGTCCAAATCCAGCAAAAATTAGAGTCTAGCAAAAGGCAAAAAATCTGGGGTGACAAAGCAAAAGAGGCAGATTTCCTACATTTGATTGTTATTTTCTGGCAAGACCCGAGCGACCTCCGCATTTTTCAGCTAGTTTCAGTGACTTGTGTTGTCATAAGGCTCTTGCCTGTTCCCAATTTTTCAGCTGGTTTTGTTACTTGTTATCATGCAAGGCCCTAGATGGTTCCACTTTATTCAGCTACTGTTAGTTTGATGTATTTCCATTCAAGAACCTAGATGGGTGTGCTTTCTTGAGATGGTTTAAGTTGTTTTTGTTACCTTCCAAGACCCTAGCCCCTTGTGCTTTCTTTGGCTGTTTCAGTTGATTGTGTTGCCTAACAGTAATCCACCCTTGTCAGGTATGAAGCCGAACTGGCTATCAGAACATCGGTGGAGATGGACATTGCTGGACTTCGGAAGGTGATCGATGACACCAACATGAACCGTCTGAACCTTGAGAATGAAATTGAGTCCCTGCGTGAGGAGCTGATCTTCCTGAAGAAGAACCATGAGGATGTAAGGATGCTCTGTCCATCTGGATGTGGTGGTGGGGGTGGGGCTGGGAGAGAGTAGCAAAGAGAGGTAAATGGAGGATTGAAGATGCCCAAGAAGGAAGCATCAGGGGACGAGAAGTGGAGTTCTAAGGGTAAAAGTAATGCAGCACAAACAGCAATTCTGATGGAGATGTAAGGAAAACAACAGAAAAAGAGAGCCATAGAAAGGAAACGTCTGTCTTTAGGCAAACCAGAAAGGGAGACAGACCTCTGGAAGTGATACCGAGGAGGGAAGACAAGGAGAGGCATAGGAGGACACAATAAGAAGGGTCCTTTAATGGCTAAACTTGTTGAATATTTGTGCCTTGAATTTTTTCGTGTTTTCTTACAAATAATTTCAATTTTTCCTTTTGTAGGAGGTGAACAACATGCAGGCTCAGATTGCCAGCTCAGGTTTGACCGTCGAGGTAGACGCACCCAAAACCCAAGACCTGGGCAAGATCATGTCTGAAATCCGGTCACAGTACGATGAGCTGGCACAGAAGAACAGGGAGGAAGCCGAGAAGAACTTCCAGCGCCAGGTACCATTGAAAAGAGATTCGAGGCAGGCGCATTGCTTTGCTGTTTAAAAGTATGAACCTGCACCAGAAATATGGCTCAAGACCTAGAGCTCCGCCACTCTTACTCAGATGTTCATCTTTCTGTAGGATATAAAGCAGTGAGACAATGAAATGGCTAAAAATAATTTTATGACAAATATCTAAAACGTTTCTGTTCAATGCCCTACAGATAGTTCAGGGTGAGGGCAGATCCCCCCTCCCCCCTCAGCGCCATGATACCCTCATGGGTGAGTAGTTGCGCTATACAAGAAACCTGATTGATTGATGGTCTTTATAGTCTTGACGGGTTATAGTATGTAATATTGTACTGAATATCGACTTGCAAGAATACAGTGATGAAAATATTAAAGACCAAAATATTGAGGCACATAGGTAAGAGTAGATTTACCATTCTTTTCTCTCTACATTAGTATACCAATATAATCAATGTACATATATGTGGAGTTAAGCACAGGAGAACTATACTTATCCATATAGAGCTACCTGCTAATATTTTGGTCCTCAATATTTTAGTCGCAGTGTTCTTGTACCTCCATGTTCAGTGCACGATGTTCTGCATCTATGCCTCCTCGACAGAGACTTGCAGATGCACTAGTTTGGTGTAATTGATGCCCTTCCTACCTGAGCAGCAGGCCCATGTTCCAGTGACGCGTAAAGGTGCAGTTGGTGTTCTAATGCCTCTTGTGTTTTCTCTTGCTCCAGGTTGAAGAGTTCACAGTCCAGGTCACACACGAAAGTGAATTGTTGCAGTCCTCCAGGACCACGGTCACAGACCTGCGTAGGACTCTCCAAGGCCTGGAGATCGAGCTGGAGTCCATGCGAAGCTTGGTAAGGATCTGCACCCACAATTACTCACTCAGTATTGAAAATGCAACGGAGAGGCACTCGGAAATCCTTTTAAGCCTCAGCCTTATGCATCACTGAAACCCAGAATTCTCAGCCATAAATTACCTAGAACAATGATCTGCTCCAAACATGTCTGTGCAAATGAGTTTCTTCTGCTCTTCAACACTGCAAAGGGATGCTCTTACATCTGCTCTACCTCTCCCTCTCTCCCAAGAATGCTAACCTAGAAGACAGCCTTAGAGACACAGAGGGGCGCTATGCAATGCAGGTGGATCAGATCAACAACATCCTCTTGCGGCTGGAGGAAGATCTCACCCAGGTGCGCAACGACCTCCAGCGGCAGTCCCACGAGTACCAGTCCCTGCTCAACATTAAGATGAAGCTGGAGGCAGAAATCGAGACCTACAGGCGGTTGTTGGATGGTGGTGATGATTTCACGTAAGTGCTCACCAGGAAACGGGTTGATAGAAGGGAAAGGAATTTATTTGCGTCCATTATGCCTACAGGTCACACCTCACTAAAACTAGGCCTTTAGAGATATTTCACCCCTCAGTCCTGGGACTGTTCAACAATGGATCAAAGTCTCTTAGGGATTTGGTGCAAGACAAAATGGAAAGCTGTCTCCCATCTGCCTACTCCCGGAGTTCTAGTCTAATACTAGGAGAAGGAATTTCTAATCAGCTATAAGATGTGATGTGATGTGATGTGAAAGGTATTTGTAAAGCGCAACGTACACTATACAGTTCCTTGGCGCTAGTGTAGAAAGAACGGAGGGCACCACCTGGGCAGGGCAAGGGAGTACATTGCAGCAACAGAGAAAAGAAAAAAAAGAGAACAATAAGGAGACTGGGGAAAGAGAAAACATTTTAATTGTACGCAATGCAAAACAGGTAAGTCTTGAGGAGGGATCTGAAATGGGTATAGGGAGAAGCATGCCTTATGTCCAATGGGAGGGAATTCCAGAGAGATGGAGCAAGGAATAAGAATCTTAAACCACCCCATTTCTTACGCTTGACTCTCGGGATTTAGAGTAGAGCCGAGTGAGCCGAGCGAAGATTACGAGAGGGGACATAGGGATGAATGAGGGAGGAGATGAAAGTGGGACCTAGGCCAGCCAGAGATTTAAAAACAAGGCAACCCAGCTTGAATTTGCAGCGTTCAGAAACAGGGAGCCAGTGCAGAGATCTTAATAGGGGGCGGACATGGTGGTGCCTCGGTTGATGGAAGATGAGGCGTGCCGCCTGGTTCTGAACAAGCTGCAAACATTTAAGATAATCTGGGATGCCTACGTACAAGGAGTTGGCGTAGTCAATCCTAGAGATGACTAACGCCAGGAGGGCTAAGGTAAGCGCCTCGGTGGTAAGAAAGCGCGCGATTTTCCGGATTTTTCGCAGTTGGAAAAAACAAGAAGAAACAGTGGCATTTATCTGGGTCTTCATCGAAAGATCTTTACTGATGATAACCCCCAGGCTTTTGGCTGAGTCAACTGGACGAGGGGGAAGGCCCAAGCTAGCAGGCCAGAAATTGGAGTTCCAAGGGTTGGAAGGCCCCCCGACAAGAACCAATTTGGTCTTGTCGGGGTTAAGCTTGAGGTGATTTGCCCCCATCCAGTTGCTGATGTGACAGAGGGTGGCTTGAAAATCTGAAACCGACTGGTCCGAGGAGTCGATGTTGAAGACCAACTGGATGTCATCCGCGTAGTTAAACGCGGTGACATTCCTATCTCGGAGAGACCGGATCAGGGGGGTGAGATATATATTAAAAAGGAGTGGGGATAAGGAGGAGCCCTGCGGCACGCCACAGGTAAACCCCACCCTGTCAGCAGAGAACTGGGATAGCCTGACCGCTTGTTGGCGGCTGGTGAGAAACGAGCGAACCCAGTCCAGGGCAGTGCCCCTGATGCCAGCCTGCCTGACACGGTCGACCAGGCTGACATGGTCGACCGTGTCAAAGGCGGCCGACAGATCCAGGAGCACTAGGGCCTGACTGATGTTAGAGTCGGCCCCCCTACGCAGTTCTTCCATGACAGAGAGTATGACCGTTTCTGTAGAGTGGGCGGGTCTAAACCCGGCCTGTTGAGAATCAAGGAAGTGAGATTGCTCAACAAACGAACTCAAGATGTTAGTGACGTGAGATTCGAACACCTTGCTGAGGTAGGGAAGGAGGGAGATGGGGCGGAAGTTGCTCATGATCGTGGGGTCGGCTGTGGGTTTCTTTAAGATAGGCACTACCTCGGCTGCCTTAAAGGAGCTAGGGACTAAGCCAAGAGTGAGGGAATTATTCAGGAGTGCCAAGGGGGGGGCTGGGCAAGTAGTAAAGGCCTCACGTAGGATCTTGGGAGGGCAGCAATCAGTGGGAGACCCTGAGGTGACTTTGCTTAAAAGAGCGGAAAAGTCCGCCTCCAAGATGAGGGGAATCTGAGTGAGGGAGTGGAGGTTGAAGGGTCAGCGAGGGACCCATGCGAGTCAGATAAGGGCGATACTGGAATGCTGTTTTTGATTTTTACAATCTTTTCAACAAAGAAGTGATTGAGAGAATCACAAAGCCCTTGTGAAGGGAGAGGTTTAATGGATACCCTGTCCGGGTGAGACAGTTCCTCCACAATCGAGAAAATATCTTTAGCTTTGTTAGCTGACTCCACAATTTTGTTGGAAAAGTATAGGGATTTGGCTGACACAATAGAGGACTTGTACCCTTTGAGTAAAGTTGAGTACTCTAGCCTAGCTTCAGGGGCATAGGTTCTGCGCCAACGGCGCTCAGCTTGTCTGAGTCCGAGTTTCAAAACTTTAAGGTCCTCGGAAAACCATTTCTGAGCGTCATGAGGGCGCCTAACTTTGACCCGTTTAAGGGGGGCGACCACATCGCTAGCCGATTCGAGCCAGCGGGTTGACTCAGAAGCTTGAGTGTCTATTGAGTCGGATTTGGAGGGAATGGAGGAGCTGAGTAGGTCAACGAATTGGCTGATATCAGCTCTATTCCAATTCCGGGCCGAGAAGTTCGCCTCCAGGGGCCTACTGGGACAGATAGGGGCTTTAAGGGAAAAAGAGATAAGGGAGTGGTCAGACCATGCACATGGCAGTATAAGGGGGGCCGAGATCTCTAAGTTAGAGGTCCAGACCTGGTCTAGGATGTGGCCTTTTGTGTGCGTGGCAGAGTTAATATGTTGACAACAGTTCAAGCCACATAAAAGATCAGAGAAGGCCGCAGAGCAGGCGCTCTCCTTCTCGTCCAGAGGCCAGTAGTTGAAGTCTCCAAGGACTAAGGTTTTAGAGTTATTAATAACAACCTGAGACAATAGATCTCCGAACATGGTCGGAAAGTCAGGCATGGGCTGAAGGGGGCGGTAAACTAAGACACAAATAAGGGGTGATACGGCGGATTCCAACCTAAGTGCTAAACAGTCAACCTGAGGAATACAGGGAACGGTAAGAACGGAGAATCTGGTTGGGAGCTTAACAATGGCTGCCGCTCCCCCTCCGGATTTGCCAGAGGCCCTATTGGCTTGAATGATATAATAGCCAGGCGGAATGGCTGCCAAAATATCGGGAGAGGATCCGTCATGCAACCAGGTTTCCGTTATAAACAGTATATCGGGACTGTCGGCCTCTAGAAGATGAAAAATTTCCGTCTGATGTTTTGCTAGTGAGTGAGTATTGAGGTAGCTCACTTTAAGCTCGAGGTTGGGGGGTGAAGTGGGTGGAGGGGGGTGAATAGTGGACCGATGGGGGAGGGAGACCAAGCAAGCGTCAAGCTCGAGAAAAACTTCTCGGGCGTGTCCCAAACCTAGTTGATCAAGCTGCGACCGGGTGGTCAGAGCGAGAGGCCAGGGGGCATGCAGATTGAGCAGATCGGTAGAGGAGTATTGAATAGAATGGGCAGAGTGACATCCCCCTTGCCCCGTCCGGGCGCAGACGGGCTTGCCTTAGGCGCGCCTTTGGCGTGCTGACGGCGCGCCCGCTGCGCGTCCGAGGAATGCACATAGTTAGAAAGAGAAAAAGGGGCGTGGCCTCACGTCAGTGGGCGTGGCCTCTCTAGGTGTCTTCCTCTGCCTTCTCCTAGAGAGCCTGCTCAAAAGACAGGGTGGGATTCAGCTGTCCCTGATTTTGCCCAAAGCTACTGTCCAACACAGGTGTAAGGAGATGTCGATAATAGGCCTAGGTGAAATGTAGATTGCGTAATTTATAGAATTTCATGTTATGCTTGTTTTGCCAAATTCCTAGAATGGCACCACATCATTTAATTATGTGGTGGTAGGAGCAATATTTTGCCGCAATAACACAAACGGCCAGAACGTGAGCGTCATTTGCTTACACCCCTTGTTTTTCACGCTATTAACTGTACTGAGAAATCTGTCATTTTATCAAACATTGATGCATGGATGCTTTTTATTCTAAAATATAACACTAAATGACAGATTTGCATTTCATGTAATTATTCAAAACAAAAGAAATGAATGCAAATTTCGCACTTTAGGCTCCGATTTATCAATGTTTGACGCAACATAGCAAGACACCTTGCAGTGCTGAGATGCATGAAAAGGAGAGGCCAGGAAAGCGCCGTATTTAACATTATATGGGGCACTCCTGTCCTCTTCTTGCGCTGGCACATAATGTGCTGCCTTCCACCAATGCAGGCAACCTTGCGCCGTGGTGCCAGGGAGCATGCATGCTAGTGTTGGAAAGGGCACTTCCTGCACGAAAACAATCCTCTGAGGCTTTTTCTTTCTAAGTGTGCAGCAGAATGCAGCCCACTTAGAAAGAGGAAACAACAAGGAGAACTAAAGATATTTCTCCTCTTTGCGCCTCTGGCGGGAAGGAGTACATTTCTGACGCATTCCCAGGTCTACCATTGTTGGTAAATCTGGGAATGCATCAGATTGCATGGATGGATGCATGGGAACACCCACACTCCACCCATGTAATGCCCCCGCCATGCAACGTAATGCAAGGCAGCGACTTGCGCTGCCTTCCATTAGACCAAATTTACCAAGCCATGCAGGGTGGCCCTGCGTGGTTTGTTGAATTTGAATCTAGGTTTTGTGTTGCCCTGCGTCCCTTTGCATGGTGCAAGGTCGACGCAAAGCCTTAATAAATCTGGGTCCATGTCTCCATCCATGCCAACCAGTATGATTGTTGTCTCTCAATAGGTAGTTACCAGCACTGGGCCTGTGTTGTTTTTCTGACTCCCTCTGATCTGGTTCTCACCAATGCTAATGCCTTGATGACGGTTATCAGGCAGCGCTTTGTCTTAAACTGATTCGCCTATTTCCCTTTCTCCAGCCTGCAGGATGCTCTGACCAGCAGTTCTGCCTCCAGCACACAGATGGTGAAGAAGGTCATCACCACCACACAGAAGGTTGTCGATGGGAAGGTGGTGTCAGAGAGCAACGACACAAAAGTCATCAAATCCTAAACCACGCCCTTGACGTCCCCCGTACCATGCATTGAAAAAAGTGAAGCTGTGATTGGTTGACAATGTTCAAGAAACAGACTGCAACTTTTTTACCTCCGCCCCTTCTATTTGCCAATAAATGATGATAGCCAAGTTTTTGACTCAGCTATTCATTTTCAGACACGTTTTTCATGTTTATCTGTGCCCAGAACTGGCCGGTATAGGTACGCAGGGTGGGGCAGGGGGGCAGCCTACGGAATAGGTATTATTTATTTATTTAATTATGCCTATTCCATCATCCGTTAGCTTCCCCCATTTCGACCCTTGCCCCACTGCGCATACCGGAGCCGGCCGCCGCTGTCTGTGCCCAGTGACAAGGCTCTGCCCTACTTCGTTTTTATTTATTTAATTGTTGTCTGATGAAACACAAACTCCACCCAACCTGGTTCACAGCATTGATCACTCCAAAGGCAAGATCAACCATGGGTTGACTGATAGGCTAAAAAATAGATTGTTTACAGTTTAACATTAGGCGGTATAGAGAACAATCTTCAGAATACATTTATTGTTAGTGAGGGATAAAAAGTCTACAGAGGGAGATCACTTTTTCCAGCAAACATAGAACAAATACAGTACCCTTAACTATAGCCCTCGGCTCGGGCATATAACTCTGGTTCAGGGCCTTTAACAGCCGGTATATCCCTCAGCAGCGGGATGTAAGACTATAGAAATGGTCTTAAATTACAGTAGGGTGAAGTGATACGAGCAAAGTTTACAATGTAATTTATAGATGTTTGGGGATCTTTTTAATTAGAACAAGCACAAACAACCTAGGGCGAGATGTAGGTAGCTAAATACCGGTCGGTAACGGCCGAAAATCAGTGAATTTCCCGTTACCAACCAGTATTTAGCCCTTCCCAATGTAGGAGGCTGTAAATAAGGATTCCGTAATTTACAGATTCCATATTTTAAGGAATCTGTAAATTACCGAATCCTTAAAACCTATGTAGGTAGCACTTAAGTGAGTGCATTTTTGCTTTAAGGATTCGTTATTTTCCACCAACTACAAGTTGGTGGTAAATACGGAATACCTTTAAAAAAGCAATTAGTTGCTTTTTTCAAAGTGCCATGTGGCAGACATGTGCGCCACATGTGCACACATGCACGATTCAGGGGTGCAACAGGGTATCAATGTGACACCCTGTCACCCTTGAATATGCTCCCGCTATTACTGATTCGGTATTACCGAATTGGTAATAGTGAATGGCTTCCCATTCATTTCTATGTGCCTCCAGGCCCATAGGAATGAATAGGAAGGTATTCCTTATTACCGAATCGGTATTACAGATTCGGTAATAAGGAATATTACAGAATCAGTAAATTTTACCGATTTTTTTACCTACATCATATTTACTGATTCCTAAATACAGAATCAGTAAAATTCGGTATTTAAGAATCGGTAAATTGAGATTACCTACTTCGGTTCCTTAGTTGTGTATCA
This sequence comes from Lissotriton helveticus, assembly GCF_964261635.1. NCBI lineage: Eukaryota > Metazoa > Chordata > Amphibia > Caudata > Salamandridae > Lissotriton > Lissotriton helveticus. The sequence goes on from NC_136057.1 coordinate 1,727,282,122, forward strand.
GTACTTTGCACATTAGAAGCAGGATGGAAACATGGGGGGCACAATATAGGCAGGAATTGCACAAGGTAATGCAAGGGTTCCACAGGGAGGGGGGGGGGGCACGTCCCTGTGGCGGTACCTTATGTTTTGAAAAATGAGGGTGTTTATGAAGTGCAGAGGAAAGGTGATCCATGCTGCGGTCGCGGAGAGAGTTTGACTGCCTTTATAGTAGAAAGAGTAAAAGACTCCAAATATGGGAAGTTTGAGAGTGAGATATTTAGGAGTTTGTTGGTTAAAGGCCTTGAATCTGAGGCAAGCAGTTATGTCTGTTTTTTAGCAGCCTGTGACCAGTGACGGCGGGCTCTCTCTCACTGTTGTCTTGATAACGTGTAATATTTTGTAATCATGCCCGTATTCAGTGTAGCAGGTGTAAACCCCTTACTATGCTACGTTTGGGTTCTCTACAGTGGAAGGAGGGCTTGAAAAATGTTTTCTGGACCTGTCAAGTTTTTTCACTCCTGTAGGGTAAGCCCCAGGCAGGCTCACAGTTGTCACTGGTTGCCCTAGATGCACTGAAACACAGTGGCCATTCTAATCTGCATGTATTGTATTGTAATTGCATTTATTTATTTATTTATTTATTTATTTATTCAAAGTTTTATATAGCGCGAACAGGATCCTTACAGATATCAGAGCGCTTCACAAAGACAGGGAAGGGGCAGTAGGAGTCAACAGAGATAATGGGAGACAGTATAATAGTCAATAATATGGTAATAACATGGATAATAAAAACATACATAAAACCAATCCATATACAATCAGGTAAGGGAGTAATATAGGAACAGCACAGGTCATTGATCACACTGGGATCACACTCGCTCCTCTCCCACGAGCCGAGTGGTCGCTCCCAGGGTCCCTGCTGACTGCTGGTATCGTAGCGCTCAATTGCTGATTACATTGGCTTATTTTATTACGTGCTGTATGCTGGCTTAGCGCTTTGCTGTAGTAGCGCTTTGTGCATTCTATCTGTGCTGTTTAAGTTTGTTTCAGCGCGTTTGCCGATAGCGCTCCGCTGTGCCCCCCCCTCCGCCTCCATTTTGTTTGTTGTGCTAGTCCTCGTGTGCCCGCCCCGCCTCCCAGCTGAGACGCCCTCCCACTGTCCTGAAGTAGCGCTCACCTCCCTACAGTCGCCGTGACTCGCTCCTCTCCCACGAGCCGAGTGGTCGCTCCCAGGGTCCCTGCTGACTGCTGGTATCGTAGCGCTCAATTGCTGATTACATTGGCTTATTTTATTACGTGCTGTATGCTGGCTTAGCGCTTTGCTGTAGTAGCGCTTTGTGCATTCTATCTGTGCTGCTTAAGTTTGTTTCAGCGCGTTTGCCGATAGCGCTCCGCTGTGCCCCCCCCTCCGCCTCCATTTTGTTTGTTGTGCTAGTCCTCGTGTGCCCGCCCCGCCTCCCAGCTGAGACGCCCTCCCACTGTCCTGAAGTAGCGCTCACCTCCCTACAGTCGCCGTGACTCGCTCCTCTCCCACGAGCCGAGTGGTCGCTCCCAGGGTCCCTGCTGACTGCTGGTATCGTAGCGCTCAATTGCTGATTACATTGGCTTATTTTATTACGTGCTGTATGCTGGCTTAGCGCTTTGCTGTAGTAGCGCTTTGTGCATTCTATCTGTGCTGCTTAAGTTTGTTTCAGCGCGTTTGCCGATAGCGCTCCGCTGTGCCCCCCACTCCGCCTCCATTTTGTTTGTTGTGCTAGTCCTCGTGTGCCCGCCCCGCCTCCCAGCTGAGACGTCCTCCCACTGTCCTGAAGTAGCGCTCACCTCCCTACAGTCGCCGTGACTCGCTCCTCTCCCACGAGCCGAGTGGTCGCTCCCAGGGTCCCTGCTGACTGCTGGTATCGTAGCGCTCAATTGCTGATTACATTGGCTTATTTTATTACGTGCTGTATGCTCGCTTAGCGCTTTGCTGTAGTAGCGCTTTGTGCATTCTATCTGTGCTGCTTAAGTTTGTTTCAGCGCGTTTGCCGATAGCGCTCCGCTGTGCCCCCCCCCTCCGCCTCCATTTTGTTTGTTGTGCTAGTCCTCGTGTGCCCGCCCCGCCTCCCAGCTGAGACGCCCTCCCACTGTCCTGAAGTAGCGCTCACCTCCCTACAGTCGCCGTGACTCGCTCCTATCCCACGAGCCGAGTGGTCGCTCCCAGGGTCCCTGCTGAGTGCTGGTATCGTAGCGCTCAATTGCTGATTACATTGGCTTATTTTATTACGTGCTGTATGCTGGCTTAGCGCTTTGCTGTAGTAGCGCTTTGTGCATTCTATCTGTGCTGCTTAAGTTTGTTTCAGCGCGTTTGCCGATAGCGCTCCGCTGTGCCCCCCCCCTCCGCCTCCATTTTGTTTGTTGTGCTAGTCCTCGTGTGCCCGCCCCGCCTCCCAGCTGAGACGCCCTCCCACTGTCCTGAAGTAGCGCTCACCTCCCTACAGTCGCCGTGACTCGCTCCTCTCCCACGAGCCGAGTGGTCGCTCCCAGGGTCCCTGCTGACTGCTGGTATCGTAGCGCTCAATTGCTGATTACATTGGCTTATTTTATTACGTGCTGTATGCTGGCTTAGCGCTTTGCTGTAGTAGCGCTTTGTGCATTCTATCTGTGCTGCTTAAGTTTGTTTCAGCGCGTTTGCCGATAGCGCTCCGCTGTGCCCCCCCCTCCGCCTCCATTTTGTTTGTTGTGCTAGTCCTCGTGTGCCCGCCCCGCCTCCCAGCTGAGACGCCCTCGCCCCTCCCCTCCACCACCCATATATGACAGTTCTTCCCGCGCGCAGCGTTTACGCGCAGCGTTCGCGCCCAATCCGCGCCGAAGGTGCGCCAAAGGTAAGCCCGTCTACGCCCGTCCGCGCCTGGACCGCGCCCAGCGCCAGACCCCCTGCCCCTTGCGCTGCCCAGCCCCCCCGCATTACCTACGATGCCGCCACCCTCCTAGCCCTTAACCCCGGTCGCGCCCCCAACTGCGTCCAAGCCGCCCCTGGACACACCCATGGACCTTTCTCATGCTACTCCTGCAAATTCATCGGCACCGACATCATCTCCGCTCCGACCACAACACAGACTCCTGACCCCAACCACCTACAGTGCATCCTTCTCAACACCCGATCGGTCCACAGACACGCCATTGACCTATGGAATCTACTAGACACCATCTCTCCGGACGTCGCCTTCCTAACAGAAACTTGGATGAACGCTTCCTCCGCCCCAGACATCACCATTGCCATCCCTGAAGACTATAAGATCACACGCAAGGACCGTACCGGCCATACAGGAGGAGGAATCGCTATCGTCCATAAGAAATCAATCCGCATCTCAACCAGCTCTGACGCCAACCTCGCTAACTCCGAACACCTTCACTTCCAGATCCACATCGACCCCAAGACCACACTCAGAGGCACCCTCCTCTACAGACCACCAGGACCCCGCGCAAAATTCAGTGAAGACATCACGGACTTCATCACTCCTCACGCGCTCCCCTCCAAAGACTACATCCTTCTGGGAGACCTCAACTTTCACCTTGAAAAGATCAACGACCGCAACACCACCACCCTCTTGGACAATCTCGCCAACCTCGGACTTAAACAACTAGTCACTTCCCCCACCCACATCGCAGGTCACACACTCGACCCCATCTTCACCTCCAGCAATCATGTCTCCTTCAGCCATACTACGGATCTCCTCTGGACTGACCACAGCTGCGTTCACTTCACCTACAACAAACCAAAAACCACCAACAACCTCCAACCAACTCTGCAAAGAAACTGGAACAAAATCACCACGGACCAGATCTCCGCATCGCTCCTTCTAAACACCCCAGCCCACTCTTCTAACGCAAACGAAGCCGCCGCCAACCTCACCCTATGGTTATCCAACACCGCCGACACCTTAGCACCACTGAAGAAACGTCAAAGCAAACCTGGCAGCAAAAAGGCCTCATGGTTCAACGATGATCTTAAGAAGTCCAAGAAACTCTGCCGCTCCCTTGAAAAGGCCTGGAAAAAAGACCCAACCACTAGCACCAAGGACGCCTTCAAACACGCCACCCGCACTCACCACCAACTAATCCGAAAGGCCAAGAAAACAGCACTCAAGGATCGACTTGACAACAACGCCCACAACAGCAAGGAACTTTTCAACATCGTCAAGGAATTTTCCAATCCCTCGGCCAACTCCAACGACATCACCCCCTCTCAAGCCCTCTGCGACTCCCTAGCCTCATTCTTCCACAACAAGATTGCAGACATCCACAACAGCTTCGACAACCAACCCGGAAACCAGCCCACCCTACCAATTGCTGAACATTCTCCCCCCGTGAACACCCTTAACAACTGGAACCCAATCTCCACTGAGGACACAATCCGCCTGATGAATTCCATCCACTCAGGATCCCCCACAGACCCATGTCCTCACCACATCTTCAACAAAGCAGACTCCGTCATAGCACCGCACCTCCGAGAAGTCATCAACTGCTCCTTCAACTCCGCCATCTTCCCTGAAGACTGGAAACACGCTGAACTCACCGCCCTTCTGAAAAAACCCACAGCGGACCCCACCGAACTCAAAAATTACCGCCCCATCTCGCTCCTTCCATTCCCGGCCAAAGTCATCGAGAAAGCTGTCAACAACCAGCTCGCCGCCTTCCTCGAAGCCAACAAATCCCTCGACTCCTCACAATCTGGCTTTCGAGCAAAACACAGCACTGAGACCGCCCTCATCGCAGCAACAGACGACATTCGAACTCTACTGGACAACGGAGACACAGTCGCCCTCATCCTCCTCGACCTCTCTGCAGCATTCGATACAGTCTGCCACGGCACCCTTCTACAACGCCTCAATAACATCGGAATCCAAGGAAAAGCACTTGAATGGATCACTTCGTTCCTCACCGGAAGAACCCAGAGAGTCCGCCTTCCACCATTCAAGTCCGAGGCCACTGAAGTCATCTGTGGCGTACCACAAGGATCCTCTCTCAGCCCCACCCTCTTCAACGTATACATGAGCCCCCTCGCGGCCATCGCCCGCCAACACAACCTCAACATCATCTCGTACGCGGATGACACTCAACTAATCCTTTCTCTCACCAATGACCCCAGCACCGCCAAAACTAACCTACACGAAGGAATGAAAGAAGTTGCTGAATGGATGAAACAAAGCCGTCTCAAACTGAACTCTGACAAAACAGAAGTCCTCATCTTAGGTACATCCCCCTCTGCATGGGACGACTCCTGGTGGCCGGAAGCCCTCGGAAAAGCACCCATCCCGACAGACCACGCACGGAACCTAGGCGTCATCCTGGACTCTTCAATCTCAATGAACAGACAAGTCAGCGCCGTATCCTCTTCCTGCTTCAACATTCTTCGCATGCTCAGAAAAACATTTCGCTGGATCCCCACCGAAACAAGGAAAACAGTCACCCATGCTCTGGTCACGAGCCGACTGGACTACGGAAACACCCTCTACGCAGGCACTACCGCTAAACTCCAGAAGAAACTCCAACGTATCCAAAACGCCTCAGCCAGGATCATATTAGACATCCCTCGCAACGAACACATCTCCGGTCACCTTAAAGACCTCCACTGGCTACCCGTCAATAAGAGGATCACTTTCCGACTGCTAACCCACGCACACAAATCACTCTACAACATCGGACCAGAATGCCTCAACTCACGACTGTCCTTCTACACCCCCTCCCGCCAACTACGTTCTTCCAGCCAAGCCCTCGCCAATGTACCTCGCATCAACAAGACCACAATGGGAGGCAGATCCTTCTCATACCTGGCTGCTAAAACATGGAATTCTCTCCCCGCTTACCTTCGCCTTACCCAGAACCACCTAGCATTCAGAAAGCAACTTAAAACGTGGATATTTGACAAGTGATACTCCTCCCCTTCCTAAGCGCCTTGAGACCCCCTGGGTATGTAGTGCGCTATATAAATTCTCTGACTTGACTTGACTTGACTACAGAGGCGTACAGGTGGATCAGTAAACCAGCGTGTATCATATCTTGGTCGATAGTAAGAGAGTAGCGTAGTAGTGCCCCCAACAAGTAGAGTATAGTGCCAGGGGATAGGGTGAGCAGTGATACAAAGCAATGCAGAGTCTCTGTACCAACATCTATAACGATCAGGAGATCTTGGCCAGAAGGATGGTTTTCACCTCTTTCTTGAAGAGTGCAGTGGAGGAGATCAGCCTGGTTTCAGGAGGGAGCGCATTCCAGATCCGGGGAGCCATCCCTGAGAAGGAGCGCTTGTAAGTTTTCACTTTCCGGAATCTACGAGGTTTCAGGAGAAGATTTTTTGTGCTCCTATTGGATCTCGAACCTCCTGATATAGACAGCTTTTGGGCGAGGTAGTTAGGTGCCTTGTGGTGCACGGCCGCGTGTGTCATAACTGCAATTTTTAGCTGTATTCTGGCTTCAAAAGGCAGCCATTTTAGAGACTTTAGGTCTGGGGATATGTGCGAATGCTTTCTAGAGCCAGTAATGAGTCTCGCGGCAGCGTTCAGGGAGGCTCTTAAGGGTGCTGTTGTTGATAGCGGGAGACCGCTGAGGGCCACAATTCCATAGTCTATTCGAGGGATGACTAAAGCTTGTACAGCAGTTTGGAAGTCTTTGGCCGGGAGAAAGGGTTTAATTTTCCTCAGCGTGTTAATTTGGAAATTAGCTGCTTTTGTGGCTTTGCTGACGTGCTGCTGCATGTTGAGCTTGGCGTCGAGTGTGATGCCTAGGGATTTCGCAGAGTCCACGATGGTAGGTTGGACATTGAGTGCTGTTAGGTTGTTGAGCCAGGTTTGGGTGGTGGAGATTTTCGCCGGGGGTGAGATGAGTAAGAACTCAGTTTTCAGAGCATTTAGTTTGAGGTGATTATCGGCCAGCCAAGATTGGGTGTTAATAAGCGTGGAATTCAGATGTTTGATATCTTCCGGGGATTGTAACTTTAGATAGAGTTGTGTGTCATCGGCGTACATATGGAATTGTACATTGGATGCTTGAAGCAAGGTGGCGAGCGGTTCCATAACGAGGTTGAACAGTGTAGGGGAGAGGGTGGATCCTTGTGGAACACCTAGATCTACAGGCACAGGTGTAGATAGCACATTGTCGATCTTGAACCTCTGAGACCGGTTGTGAAGGAAGGACGAAAACCACTTGAGAACAGTTCCCGATAGCCCCATTCTAGTACTTAGCAGCTCCAGCAAATTCTCATGTTTGACCGTGTCAAATGCAGACGAGAGGTCAAGAAGGATGAGGAGGCAGGACTCATTGCGATCCAGAATTTGGAGGGCGTCATCAATTATGTGTGTCATAGCTGTTTCAGTGCTATGTTTCGCTCTGAAGCCTGATTGATGAGGGTTGAGGAGGTCAAATTGATCAATGTGTTTTGTTAGTTGTAGTTGGACACATTTCTCCAGCAATTTGGCCAGTGTGGGGATATTGGTGATGGGCCGATAGTTGTTTAGGTCAGACGGATCAACTGTAGGTTTCTTGAGTATAGGCGTGACTTGCCCCACCTTAAGGGAGTCTGGAATGTGGCCTTGTTGTAAAGAGCTGTTGATGATCTTGGTCCAGAGAGGGAGGAGCAGGGGGATAAAGTCTTTTACAGCATTAGCAGGTAGAGGGTCTGTGAGGTGATTAGAGGGCTTCAAGGTGCAGAGCAGTTTGTGTATTGCTTCTTCCGAATAGGTATCGGAAGTACTGCCAGGATGCCTTGTTTTTAGGTTGGGTGTCTGCCTTTCTGGTGTGGTTGGGGTATCGACTTACATCCATGATGAGGTCATTTCTTATGTTGTCAGTCTTTAGTTTAAAGAAAGCAGAGAAGGCTTCACAGTGTGGGGTGTCATTTGTTGTGCTGTTTGATTGCGTGGGTTGTGCCTTTGTTTGGGTCTTGATTAGCTCGAACAGCTTTCTTGGCCTGTTCTTCGCTTGGTCCAACTGGCGGCTGAAGAAGTCCGACTTTGTGCGCTTTATTTTCCTAAAGTAGGCATTTCTCTTGTTCTTAAGCTTTTTGAGATGCAGTGCTGAAGGGTCCGATCTCCAGGTGCGCTCTGCCATTCGCATATTACGCCTTTCGTCGTTGAGCCTGTCATCATACCAGGGGTTAGAAATTTTGGTGGAGACTCTCTTCAGTTGCAGAGGGGCGACTTCATTGACTATTGTATTCATAGAGTCAAGGTAGTGGTCAGTCAGTGATTGAACATCTGAGGCACCTGAAGGGGGAAGGAGGAGGTTGCCGATGTGGGGAGGTAGTGTGGAGGGGTTAAGATTCTTCAAATCCCTTTTCCATGTTTTGGATTTGATTGGTTGCGTAGGGTTAGGTTTAACTTTTTCGTTGATAAAGAAGGTGATAATGTGGTGATCTGACCAATCGCAGGGTAGAATCGCCTCCAGTTGAATAGCGTTCTCTTTGGCAATGATGAGGTCGAGTATCGCGCCTTTGTCGTGTGTTGGTTTATCGCATAGTTGGGTGAGGTCAAGCGCATTGAGGAAAGTTTTGAGACTATTCACCACGGTGTCTTTCTGATCGTTCCAGTGGAGATTGAAGTCACCCAGGTATACTTGAGTGGTCTGCCGACCGGCATTGAAAGTGATCAGGTCCATGAATTGTTGGGTGAATATGAGATTGTCACCAGGCGGGTGATAGATGAGATGTAAAGCACAGACTTGTTTGCCCTCACTGGTGATGTCGAGGCAGAGGAGTTCACAGGAGGAAAGGGAGGGGGAGGTGACTTGAGTAACGGAAAGGTTGCTCCTAAAGATGCATGCAATTCCCCCGCCCGTCTTGCCAGGAGACCTGTCCAGCCTAATGATGTGATAGTTGGGGGGGACTAGTATGTCCATAATCGGGGTAGAGGCTTCAGTGAGCCACGTTTCCGTTAGAATGGCTAGGTCCAGCTCCCTATCTGAGACGAGATCCGCGATGTCGGAGGAATGTCTCTGGGCCGATCTGCAGTTTAGAAGGATGCATTTGAGTTTGGGAGAGAGAAGGGTGGTCGAGCTTTCTAGTGTAAGGGGAACTTTTCTGAGGTTGTTAGGGACGGAGCCTCTGTTGTTGAGTGTTGGGAGCCTCAGAGGGTTAGTAAGAATTGTGGGTATGGGGATGTGTGAGTTGGAAAAGTCTTTTACCGGACCTGGGCCATAAGAGCGTAGGAGAGAGCATAGGTCGCGGTCCGACAAGGGGTTGCGAACACGACGGGGGCGGTGGGAATTATTGCGAACGGGGATAGTAGGCCATTGCTGGTGTCGTCGGGGGCGAGGGTATGTAGGGAGGGTGCGTCGTTTGTAGGGTAGTTGGGTGGTGGGAGATAGACTGGGCTGTGAGGAGAGAAGGTCTTTGATTGCGTGGACGTCTTTTTTGATTTGTAGGATTTCCTCTTTGACTTGTTGGAGGGTGGATAAAGTCAGGTCAGGAGGGTCATTGGGGAAGGTGTTGGTGGAGAGAGCCGTTGGTGAGTGGTGGAGTAGTGAGCTGGAGAGCAGGCAGGGTATCGGGGGGGGTATACTAGCGTTGTTGAGGGGTTCCGCGGTGCTAGTGAGTGGGATGGTATTCAAGGTGTGGACGTGTTTGTGAGCGAGGGGTGAGGGTATTGGAGGTGTGGCAGGCTGTGGTTGGGAGGCATAGGTAGTGACTTCAGTGGGAGACGGTGCTGGTGAGTAGAAGAGTGAGTGAAGGCTGAAGACAGTGGGGGAGACAGGAGGGTAGTGGGGGCTGAGAGTAGGAGGTGGGAGAGAGGGGGATGCTAAGGTAAGGGGGGAGGTATGTTCTGTATCTTTTGTTGGGAGGGAGATAGAGTTGTGAGTGGGAGTGGGGAGGGGGCAGGGAAGGGAGAGGTGTCTGCCGTGGGGGGGATGGGGGGGGTGGATAAACTCCGAGTGATGGTGTGTGCAGATGTAGGCGTGTTGTGGGTGGGAGTTGTTGTGTCAGGTGTGAGAGACACGTGGGTGGGGGTGGAGAGGGAGATGGGGAGTGAGAGGTGTCTGTCATGGGGGGATGGGAGTGGGGGGTGGATAAACTTTGGGCGGTGGCTTGTTCAGATGGTGGTGTGTTGTGGGTGGGGGATGTTCTGTCCGGGGGGAGAGGGATGGAGGGGGTGTGGGTGGGGATAAGAAGGGTCATGTTAGAGGGGCTGCTAGTATATGCACTGGATATATTTGTGACTGTCCTTGGGGAGTGGGGAGCGTTAACAGCAGGTGGGCCATTTACTGGGGCGCTGGGGGTAGAAGTGTAGTAGGTGGTGGCTGCGACGTCAGGGGTGCTAGTGCTGGCGGAGTTCTGTGTAGGGGTCCGCAGCTTGGAGAGGTGCTCTTTGAACTTGGGGAACAGGTTGTCTAGTAAATCCAGGTTCTTGTCCGTGGATTGGATTAGGACAATCCCGTTATTGTAGATAGTAATGGTAGACCTGCCAGGGAAGAGGTGGGAAGGTGTGATGGTGAGAATTAAGCCATGAGTTGTTTTCCTGGTGGTGGAGACTGTGAGTAGGGATAGGAAAGTTTTTCTCCATTGGGCTCTGCGTGAGGTGTGGAAGATGATATCAGTATTCAGAGCTCCATTGCCCGATGAGAAGTAAGTGTCGGCAAAGGGTGTTTCAGGGTGCGACCTCAAGAAGTTGTGTTTAAAACGTTTAGTGGCATTTTTGGAGAGAGGAGTGGAGGGGTAGTTAATTCTAAAAGTGTGCTTGCCGTTGAGCTCCATTTTGGAGAGGCTGTGGTGTTAGGTGTAGGAAGCAGGACGATAGTACAAACTGTCAGCCGCTTATATAGCGCTTACTACCCCTGACGAGGCGTCAAATTGCTTTTTCGGCCAGTAGCACACTACCCCAGAACCCATAAAGGATTAGTGTTGAATTAGTATAGTGAAATATGAAAGTCATTTGAGTGGTGGGTATGTTACTCAGTTATTTGGATTGAGAAGCATAGTGGAGGGATAAAAGAAGGAAAAGTTTTGCATTTATATAGCGTTTACTACCCCTGATGGGGTGTTGCAGTGCCTTTTCGGCAAGTAGCACTCTACTCCGCAACCCATAAGATTAGTGGTGAATTAGTATAGTGAAATATTTGAGTGGTGGACAGGCTAGTCAGTTATTTGGATTCAGAAGGATAGCAGAAGGATAGAATATCTATCTATATAGTCCAGGCAGACAAGATGGAGGGAGGCTTAGTATCAAACAGCCCTAAAACAACTGTTACATTTATGCTTGGGACAGTCAAAGAAGCTGTCTAAAAATAAAAATCATCTCATTACTGCTACATTCCCAAATAATGTAAGAGTGCAAAGAAAGAACACCATGGCATCAACGGAGGCCTCTGTTAGCTAAGCGAAAAGCCTCTTCTTTCAGCACCAAAGCTTTGTTTTCTGCAGCCGTAAAATGTTTCCATTTCTATGTAGCGCCTCAACTCCCACTGCTGTTGGAGGAGCAAGGTGACCATAGTACAAAATAAACTGCAGGACCCCGTACTATTGGTTCAATGTACTTTCTATACGGAACGCTAGTGCTGCGTCAGGCAAGTGGCTTCAATGTGCTGGATTCAGGCGAGCAGCTTTAAAGGACCCCTTAGACACGTGCAAGCAATCGAGCATGGCACGGGAGGAGGGTTTCACAAAGTCTGACCAAGGTCTCTGACTAGACTAGTCTGGCAGTGAAGCCTGTGATTGGGCTTTTGCAGCAATTGTATGACAAACTGCTGAGGATCATGGACGTCATTTAGCTGTCGCCGGGGTTCGCAGCAGCGACCCCTGGCTAGCCCCTTTAGACCCCTGAAACTGCTTCTGCGACCACTGATCCAGTGGTGGCAAAAGTAGTACCAAGCATAGAAGGTAAACAGTTGTCTAATGAGCACTGTTTGCTGTCTGCAAATCACACTGCAAAATACCATTTTAATTCAAAATAAATACATTCAGAATTGAACGTGTACTTTTTATAATACAAAACAAAGTTATAAAAGACACATTTTTAACAATGTTGCCACAGTCCATTGTTGCGAATAGTTGAAAAAAAAATTGGGAGCAGAGACGTCACTTCTGTACTCTGTATGTGTGAGAGTTCCTTACAAGCGATGGCAAATCACACTTATTAATAATAGAAACTAATAACTCAAGCCACCAAAGTAGTTCCTTGACAATTTATAGTCCCTACTAATTAGTACCAGTGGGCCTGACCACTATTGTTTTTCTAAATCTCTTTTTTGGTGTTTCTCCCCGTCATTTAGCAATAATTTGTCTCTTTGAGATATACACTAGGCTTCAGTGACGCCAATTATTATGATGTCATATGGATGAAGGTGTGTGACATTTATTGGCATTCAGGGTCAAAGGTCATATGATGTCAATTCATGTGACATTATTGAGATCAACAGGAGTGTGGGAGCGAGGTCACTTATGCCACCCCCTGGCTTTTTGGTGAATCGACATTCATGCTGAGGTTGTGGGTCTAGACTTGTTCTCAATATGAGGATGAAGTGCTGGTACATTTCATTGTGATACGTAGGGCAAATGGGTCATTTTTATATAAATTCAGATGCACTAATCAGAAGTAGTGCATCTTTCATTCAACCATATGCCTGGTTTTAGTTAGAAAGAGGACAATGCGGGTGGGAGAGAGGGAAAAAGATGAGTTGCCGTTCCAACACCCCATGTGAGCTGCATCCTGACAGAACTGAACGCTTGATCAAAACAATCTGCTGCAGAGATGATGCAGGGAATTTGTTGACTTTTAGCTTTAAAACTATCACACTGAAACTGTGATGAACTGCAGGGTCTCTGTGTCTGAGATGAAACTTGACACAGGCAGGACCAGTGACACAAAACAAACCTTATCCCATATTTATCTCGAAAGTGAGCAATCATCCACTCTTTTTAGGTCTCACCTGAAAGGCGGCTTGTGCGACATTTTTTTTACATAAAGGGGTCTTAGAGCCAGCCCACTGATTACCATTCATTAGCTTAATTGCCAGTCTTATTTGCTGGCTCCTATTTGGTCATCAATGCTGGATTCACTTTGACTACTCTATCTGTTTGTGTGTTTCCCATGTAACTGGAGCATGGACCAAGTACTGCTTCTGTTTTTTCTGGGAGTGTCGTTCCGCTGCTTATGCTTTCTGTATCGGTCTATTTTTAGGTCGAGCGACCTATCTCAATGCGCATGCGCATTGAGAGCGGGAGCTCGATCTATTGCGGCTTAAACAGAGCTTACCGAGATCAGGCGATTCCCAGGCGATTTCTTCCAGTGCACGTGAAAGCGCGTGCACAATGCCACCAGCCACTTGCCTCGCATTACCACATCAAAGGCAAGGCGGCCTCGTCTCAGGCCGCTGCTGCTTCACACCCTCATGCCGCTCTCCCCGCTCCGCCCCCTCCCCTGCCCGCCGTGTCGCATTTCTCCTCCGCCGGCCGTACTTTCACTTTGACGGCCGTCTCTCGTGTTTCTCCTTGTTTAATGTCTTACTCTCCTCTGTCCTGCCAAACCTATTTCCTTTTTTCCCCTAAACAAACTCACTCTCTTGCTACACCTCGCTTTTTCCTGCATTCTGCCCATGTTTTCCTCTCATCCTCTTCAGTCCCCTTCTGCCCTCTATCAAGCCGACTCCCGCATTCACTCCTCTCCGTTGACCCATGCTCCTCCTCTCTCGCCCTCAACTTACCCAGTATTCTCACCCCCTCCACTCCATGCTCCCCTCGGCCCACCTCACGCCTCTTCCTGGTGACTGCTCTCTGCTGCTTGCCCTCAGCTTCCAGAATCTCCCTCCTCTCTCGTGGTTCCTGGAAACGCTTCATAGACTGGACTGGCATCCCGGCAAATCCCGACAGCCAGATTCACCACGTGCCGGGGTCGAGCAGATTAAAAAATCACTGCACTGTGCCTGGATATCTTTTAAAGGGTCTTAAAGCGCTGTCGGGCACGCTCAATGCTGCAGACAACCAGTTTGTTCATCTTTACAGATTTCATTCGTGTGGTATTAATATTAACATTCGTGTGGTCTTTCTCTATGCGCCTGAAGACTAATATTTATCAGACACTAAACCTTTCATCTGATTTCAAATGGATACCACGCTTTTTAATGTATATCCTTAATTTCCATTAGCCATTTTTATTTTTTTCCCTTCATTTCTCCCTCCGTTATACAGTCTTGCAGATTTTTTTTAATGAGATCTGACATCCGGCAGTGACAGGCGTGTGGGTGGATGTGTTGGGCTCGACATTAAATGTACAGTCACTGACTCCGTTATCAGGCTTTTAGGACTAGCTTCAAATAGCCGCATAGAGATGTAAGGTACATCCATCAACATTTCACAAGAATTCCCCCAGTGTTATGTGGCTGAAGCCTATAATGAAATCAAAGGGCTGCTTTGAACGGTAGGCAGTCGGCAGTCCATCCCTTTGTATGGCTAATACATTGTCAGGTATTTTCGAGGCGGTACACGCTACAGCTTGGATAAAGCTGTATTCGTCAAATTGGTCACGCATATTCATGAATCTCTGTCTAACACCAGGCGGCTACATTTTTTTTGTTTGATCAGCAGTCTGTATTCATTCTGCCGTCAGACGCACACCTCCCCTGCTTTTCCTGTCTTTGTGACAGTAAAAGCCAAAAGCAGAGAAGGCAACACTCTCCCTCAATGCTTGCTTGCAACATAGTGATAAGAGGTTGATGTGTATGTATGTTGCTTACCCAGAAGTTACAATATGAATTTCCCATGCCCCGAAAATATCTAAAACGGTTTCTTGCTTGTTAGAATCGGTCAGATCATCTGCATGCCAGATTGGTGAACGAAACAGTTCTGTTTTTTTAATGTTTACATAAAAGTCAGCCAGCTGTTCTGCAATGAGATAAAATCCGTGCATAAAACAGATTAATGGAAAATACACTTCTTGCTGCAACCTAAATGTTGCTACTAAATATGTTTGTGGAATATGCACATTGTATAATTGCTATTCTTAAATTATACATGCATCTGACACTGCTGGGTACTTCGTCATTTCTTATTATTTTAACAAGAATGCTAAAATTCTAAAACAGTACTTTAGACATGCTTTTACAGGTGGTGTGCTCTCAATCTTGTTTGAATGCGTGTTGCATGCATATTCCATTGCTCAGCAGGCACTTAAGAGCAGCTGTCAAGCGTCAGTTTTAAATCTGAAATGTGCTGCGTTCTGGCTGTGACCCCATCGTGTTTTGATTCTGCAAAGCCCCGGCATGACTGCACGTTTCCACTGGTGGAAACGTTCTGGAAGGTCATACCCCAGACTACCATTGTAAACTAAAGGTACATTGTGCGCTAACCTAGCGCTGTTTAACAATATAATCTATTTCTCATTCCATTACGTGTAAAATGTGCTCATGTGGGGCAAGGGGCGAAGGCGGGGCAAGAGGAGGTAACATTTGTGTGTTCTCCAGCTTGCATTTGGGTACTATGATGATCTTGTAATCTCTAGTGACCCACACACCCTGTTGACAAGGCAAAATACAGCACTTGGGGGGCGTGGGGGAGTTGCCAGAAGGACAAATCACGGCCCCCTCCACTCCTTCCCAACTCTGGTTGCAACGCTGAGAGATGGTCTTTATAGGTCGGACCTCAACAATGGTGCTTTGGGATTTGAGCTTTATTCCATCTGTTTAATAAGTAGTTAAAAAATGATAAATGCCACTAAACATCAGTTTGACTGTGTGCAAAGTAACTTTTAAAATAAACTTTTACCCAGTCTGTAGGGTGGTCACATCTGTCATTTGTTTCTAAAGTGGCTTAACATTCTTCTTGCATTCACCTTTTAACACACAAATGAATTTGTCAGAACATCCGTCATTGGGATTGCAGTTTAACATCTCTAATGCCTGCAGTATGTATGTGTGTGTGTGTGTGTGTGCGCTTTGCTATAGGTGTCACATTTGCGAAAGTTATAACTATTGGCATTGTAAATTGTAATGGCAAAGCTATTAATTAAGCTATTTTCAAAACCAACACATGAATAAAAAAAAATTTCATTTACAAGACCAATAGCTCAAACTTTCCTAATGCGAGACCTATTGGCAACGCCAGTGCTTGTTTCTTTTACTTGCAGCACTAGGCAAGAGGTATCTTTTTTTAGGTTGCCTTGCTCATGGTTTTCCTCTGTGATGTTGTTTTCACCACTCATCTCCAGTGTTTGTTCCATTATACTTTTCATCCTCTCCCCTGCTGCTCTTTAGTGCAGCACAACACCAGCAGGCCACACGTTTTTAACAACGCTTTCAACAATGATTTTAAAATAGATTAATGGCTTCACACTAACAGTATTAAGTAATAATTTGTTCAGTTTATAACAGGGTGCTAGATGTATAAAAATAGCACTAGAGATTACATAATTTGCTATTTTATTGCGAGGTGCAATGAGGAAATCTCTGTTTCTTATGTATGAAACACATTGAGTTTCATTTAGTGATTTGAAGTGGGTCACAAATAGACCTACCATGTGTATATTAATGAGGTAGATTAGAATTTGCGACCCACTATGATTCACTGCCATCACGGGGATGGCGGCCTGCTGGGGTCTGCAGACCACCATGTCTGTAATTGAGTTCAAATAAAGTAAAACATCCTTAAAGGCAAACACGTATGCATTTAAAAAGACAAATATGAAACTTTGAAATTTCATTTTTTAAGAGCAGGCAGTGGTCTCTTGGACTACTCTTAAAAATATTTTCCTAACCATTCTCAAAAGAGAAGGGGTTCTTTAGGGTCACCTCTCATTTAAAAATGGGCTGCCTCCAACTTTGATTTGGAGGTAAATAGTGAATATTTTGCGACTACATTTCGGTTGCGAAACATTTGCACATACCAATGCGATTTATATAAGGAACTGATACACTAAACATGCCCTTTCCAAATACTTAATTGCAAAACCAAATAGCAATTTTGAAAAAATGGTAATGATTTGCAATTTCGGTTTTGTACATGAGAAAAAACATTTTTGCAGTTGCAAACATCCCGGTTATACAAATCGGGTCACTTGTGAATGCAAAAATGCTTTGTACATCTTGCCAAAAGTGCTTTTTGGTATATGTTTCATGATTCAGAGGTTGTCTTGGGTATGAATAAAATATTTTATGGAAAAATGGTATGAAAATAGCATTATAATGTAAAGTTTTTTTGTTTGTATGGCCATTCACTCTGAACTTCCTTCTGTAGCTTAATGTGTACATTTTAACAATGATTACCACACAAAACTATACATTAAAAGGTATACCATACTATAAAACGATGGCCCATATCATACCCTACCATACCATGCCATGCCCTACCATACTATACCATAATGACATACTCTACATTACCATACCATACCATACAGTGACACACCAAACCATTCTAGACAATGACAGGCCATACCACACAATACCATGATAGGTCTTACCATTCTTACCATACCATACAATGAAAAGCCATACCAGATCATACCTAGGGCCACTAGAATTATGCTGCAGTGAAGCTCCAAATTATGCGGAAGGGTTTGAATAAACTATGCACCTAGAAAAGGCAAATTATGCGGCATAATGCTGTACATTTTTAATAATATTGCTTCAATATTTTGGCATTTTTACACATGGTAGTACTGTCTGGGCAAAGAATTCACTTCAGTAGTACCAGTTTAATAACCAAATACAGAAATAAGTGACAAAAAGATGACCAGTTAACCTTTGTGTAGGGCCTTCCTCTGCGTGTGAACATACCATGCCATGTCATGCTCTACTACACCATAAGTATTAGAAATGGGGATCTCTAGTTGGCAGCGGCTGGCGCCGAGGTCCAAATAGGGATCCTTCTTCCTAAGTCAGAATAAGGGGGCTACAACCTTTGATAACCCCTGCTCAACCCTGTGGTAACGTACCACGAGCAGACAGGCCTATCTCAGAGGCAATGTGTGAAGCATTTATGACCATACACAATATCGCAGTGAAGACACTACACAAGTAACTATAGAAAAATAAGTATCTTTATATAGACTTAACATAAGGCTCAAAAGCGATCAAGAAACCACAATGAACATAATTACAGATTCACTTCAAAGCAATAGAGGACTCAAAAAGTGTGTGGAACGAACTTAGTTTGAGGCCGGGGTCCACGCGACCCGGTGATGCACAATGCACCTGAGATTTAAAGAGGCACGGCACGCAGCCTCACAAGGAAGCCGCGGTGACGACAGGCAGACTCGCAGCGGCCACAGCTCCCAGCTGTAGCGGTCCGCGGCGTACACTCACGGTAATCCTGGGACGGGACTTAAAGGTGGGCACCCAGCGCACACGCAGGGGATAACAAGATCCTCGAAGCGGTGACTATTGCGGGCACTCTGCAGCACAGCTTATCAGCTGCAGCGGCACACAATAGCGATTGCGAGGATTCTCGTAGGACGGCAAATGCGTGCACTCAGCGGCACAACTCCTCAGCTGCAGCGGCCCACAATAGCGATAGCAATGATTCTCGTAGGATGGCAAATGCGGGCACTAAGCGGCACAGCTCCTCAGCTGCAGCGGCCCACAATAGCGATAGCAATGATTCTCGTAAGACGGCAAATGTGGGCACTCAGTGGCACAGCTCCTCAGCTGAAGCGGCCCACAATAGCGTCGGCAATGATTCTCGTAGGACGGCAAATGAGGGCACTCAGCGGCACAGCTCCTCAGCTGCAGCGGCCCACAATAGCATCGGCAATGATTCTCGTAGGTCGGCAAATGCGTACACTCAGTTGCACAGCTCCTCAGCTGTGGCGGTCCACAATAGCGATGTCGATTACTTTCAGCCCGCGTTCCAAGTAGTAGAACCAGCAGCTCTGGAATTCTCAACAGAGGCTTCACCTACTAAACCTATCAATGAGTGAAGATAGATTGTAAGGCCGCACAGATAATTTCCATTCGCAAGAAGAATCTCCTGGTGTCAGATTTGTCAAATTATCATTCCATCTCCCTCCTTCCTCTGATGAGCAAACGTTTAGAAGGGTATATTAATAAACAACTTATTGAGTTCATCGAGTCTATTGGATGCCTGGACCCTTCGCACTTCAGCCCTAGACCTATGTACAGTACTGAATCCGCTCTAGTAGTTGTAACAGACTACACCAGATATTCTCTAGATGGCAACTAGGCCGTTCTGCTATCAGTAGCTTTCAACACAGTGTCCCATCGCAGATTGCTTCAAAGATTAGAAGAGATGGGGACTTGCGGCCGAGCTCTACAATAGTTTTTGAGCTTTTTACCCAACGCACGCAGACCATCAATCTTGGACCATTCTGTTCCTGCACCATCGAACTTAAAAAGGGAGTGCCACAGGGCTCCTGTCTTAGCCCCATATTGTTCAACAATTATGTGTCTCCCCTTGCTAAAATCATCAGAGAGTTTGGATTCACACCCATCTCATGCGGATGATACCCAACTTCTCTTATCCTTTAAAAACGATACAACTACCATCAAAGCTTGCTTCTCTGAGGGCATGAAAGCAACCTCATCTTGGTTGATGGAGAACTTTCTTCAGCTTCATGCTTGTAAGACAGACATGATTCTCTTTGGTAAAGCTCAAGTGCTTTGCTCTCTGGAGTGGTGGTCTCTAGACTTGGGTGCAGCACCTGCTCCTAGGACAGTGGTTAAAAATCTGGGTTTTCGCCTGGATCAGACTCTCACTCTCACTCTCAGACTCTCATGAAAGATCAGGTAGTGGCTACCACTCACACCTGCTTTTACTTGATGCGTCTTCTGCATAAAGTTTTTATTCTCCTCCCACACTCTGTGTGAAAAACTAGTTCAGGCACTGGTTATCAACCACTTGGACTATTGAAAAGCACTCTTGGCTGCGAAAAGTGAATCTCTATTGAATAAACTCCAGGTGGTCCAGAACACAGTCGTCCGACTAGTCCAGAATATGACAGCCAGAACTGCCTCGTCCCCATCTTGCGCTCACTTCACTGGATCTCTATAAGCAAGAGTATCAAGTTCAAGATCTGCTGTATAGTACGTAAGGCGCTGACTGGCAGAGGACATAGTTATGTAACAGAGAAACATATCCCACTCCAGTGTACCAGCAGAGCAGATCTCAACGATCTGGGGAGAACTCCCTCCTTACTACTCACTGTTTCAGGAAATCTTGTTCTGGGGGCAAAGACTTCTCCTATCTGGCTCCCCACTTTTGGAATCACCTACCCTCTCACCTTCGGAAGTGCATGGACCATCTTCATTTTAGACAGCTACTCAAAACTGACCTTTTTCTGTAACTAACACTACCGTCTGTGTTTTTCCGCAGTAGCACAGAGATATCCCTTCAGGGGTGATTCAAGTGCTTTACACACCAAATCAAATCAAGGCTTTTTCAAGGAGCTGAGATGAGTCAGAACAAAGTTTACACCACAATACCAACTAATCAAATTAATGTCCATTAACTACTTTACTCTACAAAAGAAAAATACTTCCATACACACATGAAAAATATACCACACATAAAACCAAGACACACAGTGAAAACCAGAAGTCTGTACAACCCTCTGGGCCAAAGTTTTAACCCCAAAAATCATTATAGTGCATAGATGTTTCGCATTATAAAAATAATGTTAACATTACATTGTACAGACCAAGTTGCACAGGGTAACATTACACAGCTAGAGCAAAGGTACCAATACTTGTATTGCAGTGATAGGGTTTCAACAGTTGAGATTAAGTCAAATGTTTCTGGTACACTTTCTGTCCTACCATCCAAAGCAACAGAAGTGCCAACCCTCCCTTGGTGTGGACATACTCCAGTGGTGTCAGGGGTCTGAATAAGGGTGCCTGGTTTCCTGGTACAGTGACTGGGGTCCCACTATTTTAGTAGCCACTGGACTAGCTGTAGGATGATTGTGACTGGCCAGGGTGCCAGTCCACCCTGATGCCCTCAGATGACCTAAAAGAGGTGTGGGCCTATAACATATATTCAAATGGTGACAGTCTAGAGTTTCTAATAGCAGGGCACCCATGGGGATGGTGCAGGTTGCCACAAGTGCAGGATAAGCAAGGACAAAGCTGGAGACTATGCTAGTCTTGGGGCAGGAATCAAGGGTTCAGATAGTGAATATTTCAACAGGGCACTCTTCTCTCAGCTACAGGCGGTAACTGGAAGCACCCACAGCACAGGGGAGGAGTCAGGGCAGAAGCAGTCACACCTTAATGACAACCTGGAATTTACCCCATTTCCCTCAATGTTAATGTGCAGCAAGTTTCTCTATCTTGGGCAGCTGTCTGAAGTCTCCTTGTGTGCCGAAGGACAGAGCCTCCACAAGCATCAGACAACTCTGTCTCTGCTCTGATGTTCCGCCAAACAAGCGGCAGCCAGCTCCTTCATTCAGACCGGCAAGTTCCTTTAACTCCTTTAAATTCTCTCACTGAGACATCTTCTAAAGTTCAAGCCTTGTCCCCGGATCTGAAAGAATAGTAATCCAACCCTGGACTCCACTACTGGATCTTAACTTGCTTGTCAACTCCTTGTGGGTACCTTGTCAGAAAAGAGAACAGCCTTGAACAAGCAACCGTCCAATGAGGCCAGATTTTCATCAATTCCTGGGTGACAGGCTAATCTAATCAGAGGGTCTGGGACTTTTGTATCCTGGGTGCCCGTTCAATCCTGAGGCATATTTCTGCGTGTTCACTGTGTGATCAATCCGTGATTAGTCCATGTTTTGAGGGCTCTCCCAATCTCTTGGTACCTGTCGCATCCCCAGAGAGGAATTTTAATCAACTGCAAACCAGGAGGCCCTGACCATCACCCAGCAGAAAGAGGAGGGGGTCATCCCAGCAAAGGGAGTCATAGCAAAATACAGATAAGAGATAGTGCCTACCCCAACCCACCAAGCTTCAAAATCACATCGAGCACCATCCTATTTTGGAGTGCTACAATTCTTGCAATTCGCAGTTCTTCTGTAATGTTCCCAAGTGCCATGGCTGTCTGATTGGTGACAGCTTCTACAACATGAGTCAATCGTCTGTTTTTCTGCTATTCAATGCAGCACCCACTAAGAAGAACAAACCCAAATTGAAATTTACATATTGTTGCAAAGTGGTATCTGTCTGGTCGATCTCATCTGTACTTATTGTTCGTTTGTATCTATTCTTAGAAATATCATTGTGCAACTTCAGGTCAAGATGATATGATGCAGGTGCTAAAAACACAGGGGGTAACAAAAATGATATGTAGCATACCCCGGACCACCCAACAGGTAATTGATAGTATCCTTTATTACCACACACAAAGTAGGTGTTGTGCGACGATGTAAAACTACTATTATTCATGCCCTCAATGTTCAGTACAGAAATACATTCACTTCGTCCTACTGGAATTCTCCCAACACTGCTAATACATAAATCTGCTTTTCCTCTGGTTACAGAAATCACAAAGGGTCCAATGTTCTTCATATTCCTCACATTTGTGAAGACATATGGTGTCGAAATATTGTCCGGTTGGTATTCATCCCATTCCCATTTAGTCCCTTTAGCTTGAGGATAACCATTTTAATCTTGGTAACATTCTTTATTTAATTGAAGAATGATTCCACCTACTGAAGGCAAAAGGGCATACCAAGCTTGACATGAACCATTATGGGAAAACGGTAGAGGAATAAAAGGTGTTCCTCCTTTCTTCTGGTGTGCAGGTATCATCCTACATACTCAACAATTGGTAGTATTCATAGCATTGTGGGTATGATGCAACATCTGAATGAATGTGTTATTCAGATAGGACTGTCGATGTTTCTGCTCATGATAAGGAAGAGTATAGTAACGATGCTCCAGTGGAGCTGCAGTAGTTGCAACAAAAAGCTATCGAGCAGGAACTGCTTTCTCAACAAACCAAGTGGTTATTGCTAAAACCACCAGGGCAACAACAAACCCTACAGCACAAATGATTCTCTTATTATTCATTTCAATGACAGCGATGATCAATCTTTCTAAGAACCTGTTGAAAACAATCGTTGGAGCTCTTCTCCCTTGGGTAGCCATTGATTTCTTCACCACGGGCCAAGACGGGTGTCACTACACTAATGCAAGGCTGATCAGGGTCATTAGAGACCAAGGGGGCACAGCAGTACTGGTACTGCTGGACCTCTCTGCGGCCTTCGACACGGTCGATCATTCCACCTTGATCGACCGTGTCGGAAGGATGGGACTGCAATCGGAAGCCATAAGTCTACTTACATCTTTTTTGTCCGGCAGAACCCAAACAGTTACGCTAGGACCATTTCAATCAGCGGACGTGTCATTACCTTGTGGGGTTCCTCAAGGCTCATCCCTGAGTCCGACACTATTTAATATCTATGTGTCGGACCTAGCTAGAGTCATCAAACAGTACGGGATGGGCCTTACCTCCTACGCTGATGACACCCAGCTAGTCCTCGCCATCAATAACAACGGGGAAGAGATGGTGAAGCGCTTCCAGGAGGTTATGCAAGCAATCAGAGATTGGATGTCTTCAAGTTGCTTGAAACTCAACTCCGAGAAGACCGAGGTGGTTATCTTTGGAAAACTCTTCCCTCGCTGGTCTTCCGTTTGGTGGCCTGTATCATTTGGAACCTTGCCCAACCCGGTTTCAAAGGTCAGGATTCTGGGAGTTATGTTTGATGAACATCTCAACTTCTCCGCCCATGCTAACCAGACAGCAGCTACAGCTTTCTATAAGTTAAAATTGATTAAAAAAGTCATCCCGTTTCTGCCTGAAAGTGCAGCTAAAACCTTGGTCAGTACTTTGGTATTATCCTCACTTGACTATTGCAATGGCATTCTTGCTAATGCTCAAGTTCGGGTTATCAATAAATTGCAATCAGTCCAAAATGCTGCTGCGAGAGTACTATCCAAAACACCCAAATTCAATTCCATTGCCCATATTATTCGGACCTACCACTGGTTACCAATAAAAAAACGTATAAAATTTAAAACACTTTGTCTGGTGTTCAAAGCACTGCATCACTGTGGCCCACAGTTCCTTAAGGATCAATTCCAACTCTATTTTCCGGCAAGGCATTTAAGATCTACGACCTTGCAACAACTAACGGTGCCTCACACTAAGACTGTCTCCTGGGGTGACAGACGTTTTTCAGTCACGGCAGCCAGACTTTGGAATTCGCTCCCGCTTTCAATTAGACTAAGCCACTCTCTTTACTCTTTTCGTAAAGATGTGAAGACTTGGCTATTCTCCCAGTAAATCATGCAGCAACCATATGGGTAGAGATATGAGTCGAGTTTCTTAGCGCCAAGACGCCCTCGGGCATACGTTCGCGCTTAACAAATCGCAAAAATAAATAAATAAATAAATCTCCCCCCTTGCCTCATTGGCTCTCCGTTTCACAAACCCAGGGCGGTAGCTCAACCAGTCTCGTTCAAAACTGCAGATTCTTTTCTCGGTCTCAAATTGTATCGCGATGCTCCAGAAATCGTGTGGTCCAAGAAAACTTCTGTAGATTCGTCAGGTGAGATAGCTTGACCTTTCTCCGTCTCCAGAATCTCTCGATGGTTGGTCAGTGCAGCAGGTTCCACCAAGGCGGGCGATACACGCTTGCAGTGCATGGTATGGAGCCAGTTCTTTTTGTTCGTCGTATTAAGAATAGGGTAAAGAGGCCTACGAATAGCGTATTAGCCATTTACCTGTAACTGACGCTCCCTATCTTCCCTTTCTCTTTATTTTTCATTTCTAATGCTTTCGAAAGCACACTTTTACGCTGTTCTTTTTCAATCAAGGCCTGTTCACGCTTTATTCGCTCACGCACTTCTTTCTCCCACATTCGCACACAGTCAAACATGTCTTACCTAGCCTTTTGCTTGAACATCCGTTGCTCCACATACTGAATCTTTCGCAAATCAAATGACCCATGCATAGGCCAACGCAACTCAGGTTCCTTGCGAGTGTATTTATTACACAATGTGCTGTACATTATGGACGAAATACCATACTTAATATACATGTCCCTATTAGGCGTCCCCTACGGGGGGGTCGGTTGTGTTTTGTCGAGTTTCAATGTGGTACCACTACAAAAGCAACACATCCTACGAAGTGTGCTGGAAACAGGCATGTCAAAAATAATGCAAAATATTCAGTATTATAATCACAAAGTAGCGCTTAAGGTACTCCTCGTACGCTGCGCCCTTCAATTAATCTTAAATAGAGAAATATCTCCTCATTACCTGCCTATATGTGTTGCAGCACATATATATATATATATATATATACATATATAGAACAAAATTCACTATTTGGCCAATTTCATAAACAAATGCCACAGTAAGTGTTTCTAAACTACCTTACCAGTCAAAGGCGTCAAAACCTACAGCAAGTGCCGCAAAACGTCTCTTACCAATCAAGTGGTGTCCAGGTTCCTACTCCCAAGTTCTCAAATCGACCATACAGTCACTGCACAGCGAATCCACAGAAGAGATCTCAGTCGAGGACCGGTGCCACCTGGATGGTCAGATCAGAAAGAAAGGGAAAATGCTGTGGATGCCAAGACTCGGGTCTCCTCCGGCAGTGATCACTTCCAAAGCGAGATTCCAATCCTTAGTCTCTACCACTCCTTCGGGTATCCGAGTCGCCGATGAGCCCCGCGTTGGAAGCGCCAATTTGTGGTGGTAAGCCACAGCCAGGCCTACCAGTGCAAGGGATTCGCCCTTCTCTATACAGAGTCCTTAGACCAATAGCAAGAAGTTGGCACGGAAACTGGAATAGAAAAAACAGAGTTTATTAAACCTCATGAGGTGGAACTACATTCACACAACACCTTTCGGTAGAGTATGAGGTAGCACACTGACTGGAAGGAGCTTGGTCCTTTTATACCCACACAGGGGCTGAAATGAAGGCGGTACAAGGCACAGAGTGTTGGTTTCAAATACATATAAGGTCATACAGAGAGTGTGCTAGCAACAAGTGGAAAGGGCTGACCGTTAGCTAATTCTGGTGGACACATCTTGACAGTTACAAGTTGGAGACAGCTGCATGCTCAACTGAGCATGTGCAAAGCAGAAGAGGATAAATATATCTTGTCTCTAGGCAGATTTCAAGTGCAGTTAACAGGAAGGTAGGACAGAGCACATGGCAAACAAAATGGCCAACAGAAATACAAAATTGATTCCGTAAAACAGACAAGATAGTCTCTAAATACAAGATGTCTTCTGCTAATGCTTAACCTAATCATTGCTAAATTACCACAACAGGCCATACAAAACCATACTATATAATGACAGGCCATGCCATAATACAACGGCAAGCTATTCCATACTATTCTGTACGATGGCAGGCCATACCATACTTGTACCACAATTTACTGTACACAATGACAGGACATACCATAAGATACTATATTTGTATGCATCTCTGTTGCATTTAATGTTTTTTTGCAAATGTTATTGACTTTTTAACCCCTTCGATGCTCATGACGAGCTCAGCTCGTCATGATGCACGGTGCTCGTGTGTTCATGACGAGCTGAGCTCGTCATGACCACACCCATTTACATTGACCTCCAGCACAGGGGGAGAATAGCCCAAGCACCCAAGGTGTTAATCCAACACTGTCTTAAGCATATTCTGAAAACATTTGCGTTTAAGAACTGCAGAGACACCTTGACGTTTCTTCAAATGCTAGGCACTTCTGATGTTTGTTACAGTGTTTAATGTTTCTTAAAAATGTCTTTAAGAAGTAGGAAAAGAATAATGGTAGTGGTGATAGCTCTCTGTGATAAGTTAACGCACTTATTGTAGTAGCTATTTATTGTATGCAATTATGTACTTAATTGAGCTGTACCAAAGTTTTATCATGTGTATTAATTGCACTTTTTGTGATGAACTTGTACTGTGTTCTT
The DNA here is from genome assembly GCF_964261635.1 of Lissotriton helveticus. Lineage (NCBI taxonomy): Eukaryota > Metazoa > Chordata > Amphibia > Caudata > Salamandridae > Lissotriton > Lissotriton helveticus. The sequence continues at coordinate 1,727,308,948 of NC_136057.1, forward strand.
TTATGATTTTTGCAAAACTGAATAAAGATAAATTAAACTAAATTGCATTGTCAGGCTATACCATAACATACCACACAATGCAATGTTAGGCCATAGCATACCATACCATTTCTTACTATACAATGACGGGCTATACAATAGCAAACTATACAATGACAGGCAACACTTGTACCGTACCATACCATTCAATGACAGGGTATAAAATATCACGCCATACGATGCCACAGATTGTCATACCATACCATACTATAAAATACCAAGCCGTGCCATGCTATCCCACCCAATACCATATCATACTATACAGTGACAGCCATACCAAACTATACAATAAGAGGACATATCATGTCATACCATATCTTACCATACCATACTAAACTATACAATGACAAGCCATACCAAACAATATAATACCATACCATACCATAATAAACTATACAATGACAGGCCATACCATATCATATCATACTTTCTGAATATCATGTCCTTCTGTAACGAAACTGGTGCTATGTAAAGCGCTCTGATACCCGATGTCTCAGGTCTAGTTCGCACTATATAAAACAACAAGAAAAAATTGCTTTGCAGGCCATATTATATAATGACAGGCCATACCACATAACACCAGACCATACAATGTCAGGCTATTCCATAACATACCACATGATACAATGACAGGCCATAACATGCCATTTCCATTTCATTTCATACTATACAATGACAGGCCATACAATACCAAACTATACAATGATAGGCCATACGTATACCATACCATACTATACCATACCATACAATGACAAGGCATACAATAGCACAGCATACCCTTAATACACCTTGTCATACCATACCATACCAAACCATTCTATACAATGACAGGCAAAACCATACTATCAAATGACAAACCTTGCCATACCATCCCTTATCATACCACGACAGGCTATACCATCTCATACCATACCATACCATACTAAACAATGACAGACCATACCCTAGTATACATTGACAGGCTATTCCATACCATGCAATACAGTGACAGGCCACACCATAACATACCATACTATAGAGTGAGAGGCATATCAAGCTATACAATAACAAATATCATACCATAGACTACCATACCCTCCTATACAATGACAGGCCATATAATACCATTTAGTGATAGGGCATGCCATAACATACCACAACATATCATTCCATACTATGCAATGACAAACCACACAATACCAAGCCATAGAAAGACAGAATGTGTTATATCATAATATACAATGACATACCTTACACTACCAATAACAGTTTATATCGTACCATCACATACCATACCATAGCACACTATAACTATACAATGACAGACCGTGTTATACCAGACCATACCATTTCATACTATACAATGAGATGCCATACAAAACCATACCATACAATGACAGGCCATACCATGCCATACCAAACCATAAACAATGACATACCATACCATACCATGACAAGCTTTGTGATACCATATCATACCATACCATAATACCATACCAGACCAGACCAGTCCAGACCCGATCAGACTATAAACAATGACATACTATAACATACCATGAAAGGCTATATCATACATACCATACCATACAAAAAAAGATAGTACCATACTATATACGATGACAAACCCTACCATAACATAATATACATAGGCCTGGCCTTACCACACAATGACAGGCCATAGCATATCATACACAGGCAATACCTTACCATACCACACAATACCATACCATATCATACCATGCCATAGAATAAAATACCCTGCTGTAGCATGATAGGCCTTATCATACTATACTATACCATACCATAGCATCTATACCATAACATTCCAAACCATACTAAACAATGACAGACCATACCATAACAATCTTTACAATAACAGACATTACAGTACAATACAATAAAATACAATACAGTACAAAACAATGACAGGTGGTACCATACTATAAAATACTATATAATGACAGGTCACGCCATACCATGGCATACTACACATTGATAGGCCATACCATACTATAGAATGACTGGCCATACAATACCGTATGATACCATACAACACCATAACAGAGCAGGCCATTTTATACAATGGCAGGCCATATCATATGATCCCATACCACACCATTCAATGACTTGCTACACCATACCATCCCATACCGGATGTACGGCATTACGACGCGTACTTTTACAACACGTGCCGTTACAACGCGTTTTTTTCAACGCAAGTCGTTACCACGACTTGCGTTGGAGGGGGTGCGGACTTAGGAATTTTTTAATTTACTATTCCAACACCAGCCTACGTACAGTAGGGAAGGTGTTGGATAGTAAATTAAAAAATTCCTTGTCCTGCAGCGCCCTCCAGCGCAAGTCGTGGTAACGACTTGCGTTGAAAATACCGCGTTGTAACGGCACGGCGGTGTAACAGCCGCGTCGTAAAGGCTGTTCACCTCCCATTCCACACTACACAATCATAGGCCATGCCATACCAGCAGTTTGGGCTGGACTATTCCCATGAGGAATAGGGTCAAGACTGATTTGCATATTCCTGGGTCTGTACTAGGGTGGGCAAGTGAGATAAAGAACGATGATGGATTCAACCCAAATCTGTATACAATGATCGGCCATGCCAAATCATACCATACCTTTCCATACTATACTAAGAAAAGGGCCATGCAATACCATACTATAAGCTGACAGGCCATAACATACTATACAATGACAAGCCATACCATACCGTATAATGACTGGCCATACCATACCATACCATATCATACCATACCTTTCAATGCCATGAGGTACCATAAAATACCATACTATACCCTACTGTACAGTGACAGGCCATACAATACCATATTATGATAGGCCATGCCATACCATACTATACCATACGACAACATATCATTCCATACACTACAATGGCAGGCCACAAAATACCATGCCTTACAAACACAGGATGTGCCATTCCATACTAAACAATGACATACCTTAGGCTACCATACTTTAAAATGTCAGGGACATACCATACCATACCATACCATACAATGAGGGACAACACCATATCATACTATGCAGTGACAGGCCACACCATCTCATACTGCCCAAAAACAGGCCATACCATACCATCATATACATACCATAGCACCTATAACTATAAAATGACAGACGATGCCATACAATACCATTTCATACTATACAATGAGATGCCATACAATACCATACCATATAATGGCAGGCCATACCATGCCATACCAAACCATAAACAATGACATGCTATGCCATACCATACCATACCAGACCATAACAAGTGGCATACTATACCATACCATAACAGGCTATACCATACCATGCCATATCATACCATACAATAAAAAAACAGTACCATACCATACTATATGATGACAACCCCTACCATAACATAATATACATAGGCCTGGTCATACCATACCATGCAATAACAAGTTAAAGCATATCATACACAGTCAATACCATGCCATACCGTACAATACCATAGCATACCATAGAATACAATAACCTACTGTATCATGACAGGCCATACCATACAATACCACACCATAACAATTATACCATACCATTCCATACCATACTATACAATGACAGGCCATACCATAACATACTTTACAATGACAGACAATACAGTACAATACAATACAATACAATACAGTACAAAACAATGACAGGTGGTACCATACAATAAAATACTAGATAATGACCGGGCACATGGTACCATGGCATACTACACATTGATAGGCCATAACATGCTATAGAATAACTAGCCATACAATACCATATGATACCACACAATACCATAACAGAACAGGCCATATTATACAATGACAGGCCATATAATATGATACCATACCACACCATGCAATGACTTGCTACACTGGGCATAACTATTCTCATGAGGAATAGGGTCAAGATTGATTTGCATATGGCTGTGTCTGAACTGCGGTGACGAAGTGAGCTAAGAATGATGATGGATTCAACCCAGATCTGTAACTGGGGATGAGTGTCTGAAAAGTTTCAGCGCTCCGTCCATCATCTCCTTGTGTTTGCCATGCCATACCATACCATACCGCTTCATACTAAACAAAGAAAAGGGCCATACAATACCATACAAAAAAATGACAGGCCATACCATACTATACAATGTCAACCCATACCATACCATACTGTAAAATGACAGGCCATACCATACCATACTATACCACACCATACTATACCTTTCAATGCCAGGAGGTACCATAACATGCCATACCATACCATATATGCCATACTATACAATGACAGGCCATACAATACCATACTATAAAAATGACAGAACATACCATACTATACGATGACAAGCCATATCATACCATACTATGCAATTGACAGGCCATGTCATACTTGTACCAAACCATATCATACAATGACACAACATATCATACCATACCAGATCATAATATACAATCCCATAATAACCATCCCATCCCATCCTATACCATACCATACAATACAATGTCAGGCTATACCATATTATACAATGACAATACCTTACCATACTATATCATGTAAGGCCATACCATACCATATCATGTCATACCATACTATTCAATCACAGACCATACCATACTATACAATGACAGACTATACCATACCATACCATTCAGTGACACCCATACCATACTATACAATAACAGGCCATAACATGCCGTACCATAGGGTACTATACAACGACAAGCCATATCATACTATGACAGGCCATACCATACCATACCTTAGCATACCATACCATACCAAACTATATAATGACAGGCAGTGCCACACCATACCATAATATACAGTGACAGAACGCATAATACCATACTTTACAATGACAGGCCATACCATACCATACCATACCATACTATTCAGTGACAGCATACTGCATGACAGTCTATACCATACTATGACAGGCCATACTACACCAACGCATACCATAATACCATACCAAACTAAACAATGGCAGGCAATGTTATTCTCTGCCATACTATATATTGACAGGCCATACAATATCATATTATACAATAAAAGGCCATACCATACCATACCATACCATACAATACCATACCATACCATACCATACTATACAATTAATTTCCATGCCATACTGTACAATGACAGCAGATACCGTACCATACAAAAGTTATCATACAATCATATAATAATATTATAAGCAGATATATCTCCTTTGGCTGCCTCCACAACATTTCCCACCACTGCATTGCTGGTGAACCAGAAGTACACAGCAGGAAAGAAAGGCAGCCTGCAGCACAGCACACATTCTGAATCCTCTTATTTTATTTATCCCTTAGATGCCAACAAAGAGCACAATGTTTTTTCAGCCATAGCCTTCAACAGGGTCATAAGGTTACAATAGTGAAAATCGTTTATTTAAAGGGGACCACTCCTCATTTAAACTTACATTAAAAACAACAAGACTGCTAACTTTCATTAAATCATGGCACATTCTTGCCTCCATTTTGTATCAAGAAAGAACTCATTCATTTATACACACACACACACACACACACACACACACATACACGAAAAGGGGAGCAGGAAACTCTGGGTAGTTCCCAAGGTGTAGGTGTAGGTGAAGAGCAGCTCCTATTGGAGCACACTAGAGCACCATCGACACTCTGAATGTGGTCAACTTTTCGTAGTGTTTTTAAGCATAGGATTAGCACAATGCCATCCACACTGAGCTAAAGAGTGACAAAGCCTTTTGTCGTTTTTACAGCAAAGTCTTTAAGCATAAGTTTAGATACTGCCATTCATGTCCTACTAAAAATTAGAAAAGCCTTTTACCACTCCAGGCACAGTATTACAGATTGGTAAAATACAATCTAAGTATCTAAGCTAACCTGGAATCAATAAAAGCATCCCCTGGCACAGCATTTTACTCATATTAGTGCTTTTCAGATAGGTATAGCTTTGTCCTGTCATGAAGGAGAGCCCAGTGTAAGTCAAGACCATTTCCCTTAAGGCTTAGAGTACAATGATATAACTGTTTAGTACAAATGTTGTGCAACATGGCCCAAAAAATATTGACAAAGCTAATAGACCTCGCATATGCGATGCTTGTTTTTTCTTTAAAAGGGAACCTTACCCGTTGATACCTTTAGACTTGATAGGACAATGTCACTACTAAATGACACAGTGAGGCACATATAACTGAAAAGCAATACATATAAAAAATACAGAGCAAAGATCACTGTTGCAAGTTGTCATGAAGGGAACATTACATTCCAAAAGATAAGATAGAATTGATATCTTGAGAAACCAGAGGTTAAAATAACCCGAGGTTGTGCATCTTTCAGAACATAAAAATGTCAGTGTCTGTGTTATAGAGTCCACTTTCAAACATTAACCTAATGTGTAGAGTTTATCAATTTTATAGTATCAGGGAAACTTCAGACCTAAATTTTAATTCCCAGATCCTTAAGGAGTAAGTGTACCATTTTTTTACACCTGTCTATCCTAATAAATTATGTGCCATTTGTAGCAGTAGAATATTGTTTTATAATACGTGGCATTCAGAAATCCTTGTATAAAAAAATGTCTCTAAGTTTTATATAATAGGCAACTTGTGCGCTCCACCTCGCATATTGCAAAGAAATTATGCCCGACCTCAACTGTAATAACTTATTACACTCGAGTTCTGGCATCACAATGCCCGAGCCAGCAGCTAAGGGGAAAGGCAGGCTGGGTCACGGAGCATAATTAAATCAGCTGTTTATAGAATGAAAAAAAACATTTCTTTTCTTTTTCTGCTTTTCTAGCTGTATAGTGACAAGCAGGATGCATTTATTTATGGCAATATTGTTTATTTTATTAACTCCTTTATTCACTCCTTAGTTGACTACAGAAAAGTTTGAATCTTTTTGCGTGTTTCTATTGCACCATTAAAACAACGGACTTGCATTAAACTGATTCTAATTCCTTTTTGCAACAAAGATATACCAGCTTTCTTAATATGTTTAATTTTGCACTAGAAATTCTATTTTTATTCTTCATTTTTGAAAGCATACTTTGCCTTTCATATGAAATAGCTGCACCAAGGATCTAAGTGGTCTGTGGGAAAGTTGATGGTATTACTATGTATTAAAAGGAATAAAGTACTCCCTGCCTTACATGATAAGGATATAGCAAGTGACCTCAGAGTTCCATAACCTTATAAAGGAACTCCGCCTTCATCCTTGTTCCTCCACATGTGATTAAAATTCAACTAAAAAAACAACCAGGCCAGGAGTTTTATCTTTGTGTAGGTTATGTGGGACTGCCTTAATTTCAGCAATCGAAATTTCTGTTTTCAGTGAATAAATATCTACTGATTTATCTTTCTGTTTGGGAATATAATTAAAGAATTCATCTACAGCATCTGTCGATGGATACAATTCTGGAGTATATAATTGGGTGAGGTAATCCAGAAAACATGGAAAAATTCTGTGATCTGTATGTTGTCTATTACCTAGTTTATCATGGACAATATTACTTTTAGATTATTGCTTTTTAACATTAAGATAATTTGCCAATAGTTTGTATGCCTTATTAAGCCACCATAATATATAGCATTCATTTGTAATATAGTTTCACACACGCTCTCAAAGATTTTCTGTTAAACTCCATTTTGACTTTAGTTAAACAGACTAATGTATTTTTCTGATTAGAAGAGAAATATTCATGTTCAAAGCAGAAGATTTTTTCAAAGCTTTATTTTTCTTTGTTGCCACATAATCGATAATAAAACCTCTTGCATTTGCTTCACAGCATCCTAAATAATGTTCATGTCTGAATCAGCAGGCTGATTATTATCAACCAATTTGGTGGCAAATTGTTAAAATTGCCCTACAAATATATGGTTGTTAGAAATGGGTTTCTTGTTGCAATAACCCCCCCAACACCATTTTTTTACTAGTTTTTGTTAAAACTTTGACTGAGAAGTACTGGGTCCATGCTAACTAGGTTCCCAGTACCGGGTTTCTTTCCCTAAAACTGTACCATAATAGGCACAACTTCAGAAATCTAAGTGTTGGATGTATTAATAAATGCACACAGGAGACCCTTGAGAGGGTCCCCTTAAAGCATACCAAGCACTGGTGTGGTCTCTGACTAGTCATAGCCAGTCTGCCACCACCAGGCATGTTTATGACCTCATGGGGTGAGGGCTCGAACTCTCAGAGGCCAGGAACACAGATTGCTCTGGGCAGAGGTGTGTCACACCTCCCCCAGGATAGGATGACCTTCCAAGGCAGGAAGCTTCAAAGATGATGCCAGAACTGCAACCCATGCAGCTCCAGCTAGTGGAGTATGCAATCCCCCTTTCCTGCTCCACATTTGGTGGGAGGACCAGTGGGAAAATTAGGCAAATTCTGAGGTGGGTCCCCGTTTAGCCAGCACCACCTCTAAGGTGAGGCTGGCAATGTGGACCCCACTTTTCATTTCCCTCCATCTTGGTTGGAGGGGGAATTAGCCAATTAGGGTCACAGTTGTGCCCCTTCCCACAGGAAGTGGTCACTTAGAGGGTAAAGATACCCTTAAGGGTGGTAACCCATTGGCTACTACCTGTCTCCCCCTTCAACGCCCCTATATTTAGTATTTAGGTGACATCCCTGGACCCTGAACTTAGATTCAACAGATACAGAGAAGAAAAGGACAAAGAAGAGCTGCTCACCAGAGGACTGAAGCTCTGCTGCAGAAAATTGGTGCCAAACCCTGCCTGCTGCCTTAAGCACTCAACAATTGGGGTGCGCTGTCCCGTCTTGCAACTGTGAGGCCTTCAAGAACCCCGAAGATCCTCCAGCCTTCTACAAATCACCAAAGAACTCCCTTGGAATGGAGGCACCACTCCCCTGCAGCCTGCGGGCACCGAACCGCAGAATCTGGTTTTACTGACTTGCTGCTCCCTGGCAACCCTGATACAGCACCCAAACCCAAACTGGTACACCAGCTCCGGAGGGTCAGATCTGTTTCCCCACCAAGCCTGGAGACACCAAGACCTACCAGAGCCTTGCCACACTAATATCTGGGCTACTGGACCCTCTGCAGCATTCACTGAGACGAAGAGTCCAAACCAGACTCCAACTGCTCAGGAAGCAAGCACTTGTCAAGGGATGTTAAGACCCCTGAGACCCACTTTGTGAGTGGCCCAGCTGTCCCAAAATAGCCTCTCCAAGCTGCCTACTCCTGACCACAAGGACATCTTGATGCACGCCGCCTGGCCTGGGTACAGACAAACCAGCTGTGCTCCCATGGTACTGAGGCCCTTGCAATCTGCTCCCTCGAGTGGGCCCCCTCCAATTTACCTTTAAGTCTCCTTGTGCAGTGTGTTTTCAGATGGCCCCCTTATTCGTAGCGCACCAACGACCTCAGCACCCTGCTCCTGGCCAAATCCTGGACCCTCTCGAGAATCCGCTGGTGGAAGATTGGGCCTGGCCTTGCTACTTACTTAAATTCTGAAGGTGAACCATGAAATCCAATTGTACTATTTTATATGCATTTTTCTGTTTATGCCCATTGACTTCAATGGTGCGTAATTGCTCACAAAAGTAACTAATTTTGAGAACTTTGAAAATTCATATCCTAAAAAGTACTTACTGTAGAACGAAATTTGTGGTCTGAAAAATCACATGAAAATTGGTGTTATATTTATAAATTGGTCTCTGATTTCTTCTTGAGTGTGTGTCTCATTTATTGCCTCTGTGATAACAACAAATGCTTAGCACTACCCTCTGATAAGCCTAACTGCTCGCCCAAACACTACCACAAATAGAGCGTTAGTATTTTCTACTTTTGCCTCTGCATACCCATCTGGGACTCACTGGACTCTCAGCAGAGTGTACATCATTTTAGTGCACTATATAGAGAGCCAGGGTCCTACAGTGGTCTTTTAACAGGGCATTATTAAATCTCTAAAAAGAACAGGTAATGGATGGAAGGGCTGAGCAAATCAAACCTTCACCCCCAGTCACAGATCTGGGTTTAATCCATAGTTTTTTTTGCTATTGACGCCATTCTAGTTTGGACCCAGTGTATTGCTTCAGACTTGAAACACTAGGATACGTAAAAAGGAACTCAGCACACTCCCAAAATGAGGCAAATAAACTTATCAAGGCGCTTTCAAAATGAAACACATGTATTTATTAACACAGCAGTTTTAAAAAAGAAGACAAAATATACATATTGATGCACTTCCCAGACGTCAAATGAAAGAAGTCAAATATAGAGAACATGCATACCAAGCAGGAAAACATATGAAAAATGTACACGGAGCAAAGAAACTTACAGAATATATGCACAAAGTAATACATCACTGATAGAATGTCTTTCACCATTCTGGCCAAAACGACTGGGGAACTGTCACAGTCAGGCAAAAGTCTCGATCAGAATCACAAAAGGTCCCTGTGGCAAAGCGTCCCCTCCACAGCGAGCTCCTATTTGAGAGCCAAGATTCCCCGTCATTAATACCTTTATTCAACCCAAGGAGAGATTTCTAGAAACCTCTCCCCCCTTCTTTCTGTTATGAAAACAAGGCTGGCCATACCGGTCTGTGCTGAGGTCACTTACAGGAGCTGGCCAGTCCCCCATGCCTGCTCCGAGGCAGAGCTGTACATTCTGCACCTTTCTCTGGCAAAAACAATCTCAACTCTGTGAACAGTACCAAGTGCGCATCCCACAAGACATATTCCAGCTTACTCTGCACGGTGAAGAACAAAGACAGGCGATGAGCAAAAACATCCCCTCTTCACCCCGTAACTTTGTGAGAGCTCAAAAATGAAATTGTGTATTCAAAATGGAGTCAATGGTCACTATCATACTCATTGTATTACACCCAGCCATATGAAATTCAGTCTGCCCTACTCTCCATGGGAAGTCCAGCCTGAACTGACAGGCCAGGACTTCCCTGGACCGGAAACAAGCATCCTGGGACCGGTTTCAGGGTACTGCCCCTCATCAACCAGGCTAGCTTGAATCCAGGGGCATACTGAGAATGGGCCCCATGTCTGGGCCTTCCCACTAAGATTGACAAATGCTAAAAGAACAGAGGAGGGATGTAATGCTAAACAAATCATTCACCCCCAGTCCCAGATCTGGGTTAAATATGTTGTATTTTTGCTTGCTACGCCATTCTAGTTTGGACACAGCCCAGCCATATGCAAATCAGTCTTGACCCTCCTCTCCAGTCAGCCCGAACTGCCAGTTCAGGTCCTCCCTGGACCGGAACAGTCCAGCCCGAACTGCCAGGTCAGTTCCTCCCTGGACCGGAAATGACCAGAAATAAGCATCCTGGGACCTGTTTTGAGGTATTCCTCCTCATCAGCCAGGCTAGCTTGAATGGATTAAACTCAGATCTGCGACTGTGGGTGAATGTTTGATTTTTCAGTATTCCGTCCATCATCTGTTCTTTTTGCTTTTGTCACCCTAAGTGGGAAGGGTATTCCCGGACGGGGGTCCTGTGCTCAGTGAATTTACCTAGACTTACTTTGTGATGTAGTGGTTAGGTCAATGTAGTGACTGTGATATTTTTGCTATCAAATATATTGCATGTGATATAGCGAGAGTGCACCTTTTAATATTGGCTTTATGATCTCTTGCATGAGAATAGCACATATAATAGTGTCTTTCTCCCTCCTTAACAGGTCATAATCCAGTGGTATCTGTGACCTCTCTTGAAGGCAGCGTTTTTTTTTTTTGTCCTCATACATGCCACCAGAACAAATAAACTCTAGATGGGGTCCCTCTGCGCCTTCCATACAAACATATTCGATAGCCACACTGGATGTCTGTGCCGGGCAAACAGATTTCGCCCAGAGGTAAGGCTGTCTCCTGGTCCCACTCCCGTTCACCTAGCTAGACAAACCACAGGTTACTAGGGAGGACCGGACAACAATCCTCTGGCATAATCATAGGACCGATGTTAGTTCTTCCTCCAGGTCTCTAGAGCAGTCCAGATCTTATTAATACTAGATTCATCGCAGGCCATATCTGACTGGCTAGTCATAATGATGTTTTTAAGACAATCAGCAAATGTAGGTGGAGCCTCCGATTTCCATGCCTACAGATTTCCCTTTTGGCTAAGACTATTACATAAAACAAAAATGTTGAAGCGGGGTACTCGTACAATAGTCCGACAGTAGACCAAAAAAAACTAATCTAGTACTGACTTCAATTGGCCTTAATAGGACCTCCTCCAAGAAGCCGCATACCTCAGCCCAGTATGAAACAATCTTTGGGCAACCCATAAACATATGTTTGTCATCTGCAGCCTGGTGCTTACATCTGGGGCAGTAGTATATCCTTGTGGTCACCTTGGATAGTTTACCCGGAGTCCAGTACACTCTATAAGCAGTATAAAGATGGTTCCTCCTAAAGTTTGCTGGTTTAACCACTGTCTGGGACATGATGAAGGAGTCACACCAGATTTTCCGTACCTCCTCTCGGTTTTATGTAAGAACATTACCCAGAGATTCTCCAACTCGGAGTCCAAACAGTCCCCTGCTTCAATGAAGACCCTATACCAGAAGGAAACCTCACGTTCCATAGGCCCGCTCTGGAAATGGAATCAAGAGGCGTACTATCTTCTTCATTGCCCCAGGATTGTGTTGCCCACCAAGCTGAGAGCTGGTAAAAGTTAAATCTTGTTAAAGTCCCCTTTGTCAAATTAGAAAGGGACTCCCAGTTCATAAGCAGCATTTAAACATTATTTTTACTCTGTAGCCTGTGATATTTTAAAACGGCATGTACCCCCTTTAACATGCTCTCCTTTACTAAGATATCTAGCCTAGTAGATATTTGCTGGTATAGTGTATGCATCCGATTTAGCAGTAGGATCTCTTTCCCAATGCTACGCCTGCCCTCGCCAGCAGGAGGACAACCCTCCAAGGTAAGAATGCTTTTTTTAATCTAATTGCGTTGTGTGCTAAAGATTCCCTTTGTCATGGCTACATTTGTGGCTTTTAACCTGTCGTGCCAGAAGACAAGAATGCGTCAATCAGGATTACAAAAAGAGGCACGTTATGTTAACATTAAAACAATGGTTGTCGAACAATGGCAGAGGACTGACATTTAATAACCCCCGTACGCCCTACCACTTTCAAATGTCACTAGCCGCCACTGTATAATCAGTGTAGTTTTAGCAATTATAAAGATGCATGAGTGGACTTTTTAAATTTCAACCAATAGTAGCACTGCCATTGTTGTTCATACCATTGACCAAAACATTTTCAGCCTTTCCTTCAATCTTACTTGGCCTACTGAATTTTTTTGACAAGCCCAAGTCTCCACAGATCAAGACAATCTTTGTGGTCCTTTAGAAACTTTGGGGATATTCTCAAGAACGTGTGATAATTAATGCAAAATAAGCTTAACGCAACTCTTCACATTGCAGTCTATCACGGGAAAATAACGCTGTGTTAACATTGTATTCTCAGCACGGCGGTACCATGCGATAGGCTCATGATGACGCTGCAAATCTCCCTGATAAAGTCAACGCGACCCTGCAAAAATGCGAAACACGAACGCAAAAAAGTTGCGATGAGGCCAATTGCGATACAAAACTCAGTAAAAACCAGCGACAGGCCTTCAATTCACACACGTCAAGAGGGAAAAATCTCCATAAAAGTAGGAAAAAACATACAAACAAAAGCCAAACAACTGCGAAGCACAATGGATGTTGCCAGAGCAAGTACAGAGGACAACCAGAACCTCACAAACCCCATGGAGGACCAGCCTGGGACCTCGGTGTCAGGGAAGGGCAAGGACAAGAAGAGTAGGAAGAAGCGGTTCAGTCCGCAGGAAAACAGGATCCTGATAACGGAGGTGGTAGAACACCATTAACTACTGTTCGTCACCTCCAATGTGTCATTGGCAACAAAAAATGGAATATGGCAGTCCATCGTGGACAAGGTGAATGCAGTCGGAGTGCTGAAGAGGACAACGGAAGAGGTCAAGAGGTGCTGGAATGATGTGAAGCAGAAGACCAAGCAGAAGCTCGCCAACAACTGGAAGGCAGCAATGTAGATTGGAGGTGGGAGTCCTGTGCCACAGGAGGACCTGGACGATATGGAGGAAATGGTGTCCACAGTCATCACTGGGGAGACTGTGACAGGAGTTGGGGGACCGGACACTGCTCAACATGACCTGACACAACAGCACCAGGGTGAGTAACGACCAGGGACTGGGGGGACGTGGGGAGATGTGCACTATGGCACACATGCACAATTAAGTAGAGCATATCTGCAAACAAACCATGCCCCAGACCCCGAACTCCCACCAAGAGACCAATGTACCCATGTATGCAACAACCCAGCACTGTATGAGCACAGATGTCAAAGGCACACCGCATAAAAGGGAGAAGGGGCAGCAAAATAATCAGAGCTGCAGTGGGGACTCTCCCAAAATGCAGCACACACACATAACATGCAGAGCACATCAACATTGACAACGATGTGGTACCAACCGCAAAACGTCCACAACAGTACAGAGGACACAACTGGTGCCTCTTGTGTGCAAAAACTGGCCAATCACATTTGGCATTGCAGGAAAATGTGAGATGATGATGTACAAGTACAAACACACATCAGTGATGTCGAAATGTCCACTGTCCCGCATCAAATAGGCAGCTCTTCCCCAACAGTCACAATGTACACTGTCATGCAGTCTGTATGTAAACATGTACATTATGTCAACAAACATGTGAACACAATGTTAACCTGCATCTCCCCTTCACATTGCAGAGGGAAAACTAACAGCTCCTGCAGAGCATTCCGAACCTCTCTTCTCCGATAACGAAGAGGGGCACCACACCTACAACACCGACACCCTCCAAGAGTTCATTGACAGCCTCTGCACCCCACCTTCGGGAGCAGGGCAGCCCAGCTGCTACGAGGAGACCCAACCCCCTGCACAGACCACACACCAGGCAGCACCCACCACCACGGCTGTCTCCCAGGGCCCCCATGAAGACCACATGGCCTTCCAATGCCATGTGTTGGGGTGCCAGGAGCAGCAGGCTGAACAGGTGCGGTGGGCTTCGACCGCATGGCAGCCAAACTAGATGGCATACGTGGGTGTCTAAGTCCCATCAGAGACCAGTCACAGTCCCTAACATACACCCACAGTCCGCTCCATGCCCTCCAACCAATCAATCATTCAATCATTTGTAGAGCGCACTACATACCTGCGAGGGTCTCAAGACGCTGGGGGTGGGGGCGCTACGGATCGAATAGCCAGGTCTTGAGTATCCTCCTGAAGGTCAGCAGGTCTTGGGTCTGTTGTAGGCTCAGTGGGAGGGTCTTCCATGTCTTGGCGGCGAGGTGGGAGAAGGATCTCCCACCGGTGGTTGTTCTTCGGATGTGCGGGACGGTGGCGAGTGAGAGGTCGGCGGAGTGAAGCTGCCGGTTGGGGATGTAGAAGGAGAGCTGTCTGTTGAGGTAGGCTGGGCCAGTCTTGTGGAGTGCCTTGTGTGCGTGGGTGAGGAGCTTGAAGGATATCCTCTTGTTGACGGGGAGCCAGTGCAGGTTTCTCAGGTGGGGGGTGATGTGGCCGTGGCGTGGTACATCGAGGATCAGTCGTGCCGAGGCATTTTTGATGCGTTGTAGTCATTTGATGAGCTTGGTCGGGGCTCCCGAGTAGACAGCGTTTCCGTAGTCGAGTCTGCTGCTGACAAGGGCCTGGGTGACTGTCTTTCTTGTATCTGTCGGGATCCATCTGTAGATCTTGCAGAGCATGCGGAGGGTGTTGAAGTAGGAGACAGCGTTGGCTTGCTTGGTCATTGAGAGCGTTGAGTCAAGGATGATTCCCAGGTTGTGTGCGTGCGTGTTCGGTGGGTGTCGGGGCTGCCCCTAGTACCGTCGGCCACCAGGAGTCGTCCCAGGCTGAAGGGTTGGAGCCGAGGATGAGGACCTCCATCTTGTCCGAGTTCAGCTTCAGACGGCTGGTCTTCATCCAATCGGCGACGGCCTTCATTCCTTCGTGGAGGTTGGCTTTGGCGGTGATGGGGTCCTTGGTGAGGGAGAGGATCAGCTGAGTGTCGTCGGCGTAGGAGATTATGTTGAGGTCGTGCTATCGGGCTACGTGTGCGAGCAGGGCCATGTAAATGTTGAACAGCGTTGGGCTGAGGGAGGATCCCTGGGGTACGCCGCAGATGATCTCGTAGGCTTTGAAACGGAATGGGGGAGATGTATGCTCTGGGTTCTGCAGGAGAGGAAGGAGGTGGTCTCGCCATTGTCCAGCAGGGTCCTGATGTCATCAGTGGCGGCCATGAGGGCAGTCTCGGTGCTGTGGTTGCTGCGGAACCCTGACTGGGAAGGGTACAGGATTCTGTTTCTTTCAAGGTATCGGGTTAGCTATCTGTTGATGGTTTTCTCAATGACCTTGGCCGGGAAGGGAAGCAGAGAGATGGGCCAGAAGTTCTTGAGGTCTCTTGGGTCTGCCTTAGGTTTTTTGAGTAGGGTGTTGATCTCGGCGTGTTTCCAGATCTCTGGGAAGGTTGAGGTCTCGAGGGAGAGATTGATGATGTTGCGCAGGTGGGGTGCGATGGAGCTGCTTGCTCTGTTGAAGACGTGGTGCGGGAATGGGTCTGACAGAGAGCCGGAGTGGATTATGCGCATGATCTTGATGGTGTCATCGATGCTCACGATGGCCCAGGCTAGCAGGGGGTCATGGTCGATGGTCTGCGGAGGGTCTGTTGTATTGCTGTCTGTTGGGGCTGTCTGGGCGTTGAAGCTGTCGTGGATGTCTGCTATCTTGCGGTGGAAGAAGGTGGTGAGGGAGTCGCACAGGGCTTGCGACGGCGGGATGTCGTTGGTGTTGGAGCTGGTGTTGGAGAGTTCCTTCCTGATGTTGAAGAGCTCCTTGCTATTGTGTGCGTTGTTGTCGAGGCGGTCTTTGAAGGAGGTCCTCTTGGCTGCCCTGATGAAGTGGTGGTAGTTGCGGATGGCGTCCTTGTGTGCTGCGTGGCTTTCCAGAGTTTGTTCACCGTGCCATTTCTTCTCTAGTTTCCGGCAGGCTTGCTTGGAGGCTAGGATTTCTGGGGTGAACGAGCTGGCCCTCTTGCTGGTATCTCTGTGGGGGTATTTCTTCAGCGGGGCGAGGGTGTTGGCGCAGTCCTCGATCCAGCATCTGAGGCTGTGGGCAGCGTCGTCGGTGTTGGAGGGTTCGTGGATGGGCTGAGAGCGAGGTTTGCGTGTAGTTGGTTTTTGGTGATTTTGCTCCAGCAGCGGCAGCGGGAACTGTTGGGTGCGGTGGTGTGTGGTGGGTTTCTGGAAAGTGAATGCAGCGGTGGTCGGTCCAGAGGAGTTCGGTGGTGTGGCATGACGGAGACGTGCAGGCTTGAGGAGAAGACGGAGTTGAGCGTGTGGCCGGCGGAGTGGGTGGGCAATGTGACGAGTTACTTCAGTCCGAGGTTGGCGAGGTTGTCAATCAGGGTTGTGGAGTTGTTGTCGTTGTTGTCTTCAAGGTGAAAGTTCAGGTCTCCGAGGAGGATGTAGTCGGTGGAGATCAGGGCGTGCGTGCTGATCAAGTCGGCGATGGAGTCGCAGAACTGGGGGCGGGGTCTGGGGGTTCGGTAGACGAGGGTGCCTCTGAGGGTGGAGTTCGGGTCTGCGTGGATCTGGAAATGCATGTGTTCGGTGGTGCTGAGCGCGCCGTCAGTGCTAGTCGAGACCCTGATGCTGTTCTTGTGAACGATGGCGATTCCTCCTCCGACTCCGTTAGTGCGGTCTCTGCGGGTGATCTTGTAGCCTTCTGGGATGGTATGGCGATATCGGGTGCGGAGGAGTCGTTAAACCAGGTCTCTGTCAGTAAGGCGACGTCTGGGGATGTTGTGTCGAGCAGGTCCCAGAGCTCGACGGCATGCTTGCGTGCGGAGCGGGTGTTCAGTAGTATGCATCGGAGGTGGTTGGGGTCTTTCTTGGCGGGTGGTTTGTTGGCTCTGAGACTGGTGTAGCTGCAGTTCCGGCAGGTGAAGGGGCCGTGTGTGCGTTTTGGGGCGGCCTTGAAGCAGGTGTGGCTTTGTCCGGAGTTGAGAGCATGCACAGTGCTGGCGTCGTAGTGGCGGCGGTCTTTGTGGTGGGTGCGGGGGCCAGGGGTTCTGGCTCTGGGCACGGTCCAGACGCAGACGGGCACAGACGGGCTCACCTTAGGCACGCCAGCGGTTCGCCCGCTGTGCAGCCGTGCAGCGGCCGGCATATATGAGGAGGTGGGAGGGAGGAGCAGCTGGGAGGCGGGAGGCGAGGACAGTGAATGGGCAGTGGGAAGTCAGGGGGGCGGGCCGCAGGGGATGCAGCGGCGAGGGCGTTGAGGGACAACGAAGGTAACAGAAGGAAAAAAAGGGCACAGAAACGAGGGAAAACGAGTGGCACAGAGTGCAGAGGTGCACAAAAAATCAAGTGGAACAGGAGGCAAAAGGGGCACAAAAACGAGGGGAAAACGAGTGGCACAGAGGGCAGAAGGGCACAAAAAATGAGTGGAACAGAGGGCAGAAGGGCACAAAAACGAGTGGAACAGAAGGCAGAAGGGCAGAAAAAACGAAGGAAAAACAAGTGGAACAGAGGACAGAAGGGCACAAAAATGAATGGAACAGAAGGCAGAAGGGCACAAAAAATGAGGGAAAAACGAGAGGCACAGAGGGCAGAAGGGCACAAAAAAACGAGTGGAACAGAGGGCAGAAGGGCACAAAAAGCGAGTAGAACAGAAGGCAGAAGAGCACAAAAAACGAGGGAAAAACGAGTGGCACAGAGGGCAGAAGGGCACAAAAAAACGAGTGGAACAGAGGGCAGAAGGGCACAAAAAACGAGTGGAACAGAAGGCCAAAGAGGCACAAAAACGAGGGAAGAAGAGGGCAGAAGGGCACAAAAACACAAGTGGAACAGAGGGCAGAAGGGCACAAAAACGAGTGGAACAGAAGGCAACAGAGGCACACAAAAACAAGGGAAAACAAGTGGCACAGAAGGCAGACGGGCACAAAAAACGGGTGGAACAGAAGGCAAAAGGGGAACAAAAACGAGGGGAAAACGAGTGGCACAGAAGGCAAAAAGGGCACAGAAATACCAGAAAAACGAGTGGCACAGAGGCAAAATACAGAATACAGAAATATAGGGGCAGCTAAGAACAGAAGGTAGAACGGGCAGAGAGGCACGGGGGCAGAGAGGGGAGCAGAAGAGAAAACCGGGCAGGGACACGGGGGCAGCGAGGGGTACAGAAGGATAGACCAGGCAGAGAGAGCACAGGGACAGCGAGGGGAACAGAGGGAAGAAAAAGGGGCACGGACCACGTACAGGCAGCGGGGGAAGATAGACAACAGCAGTCACAGACACAACAATGAAAATACAGGCCATACAATAAAAGCAATAAAGCAGAGGATGAACAAACCTACCTACGGCCTACCACTGGCCACCAGGGATGAGGCGCAACGTCCTCAGCAGCGGCAGCGGCAGCTGGGGGAGGTAGACACAGGCAGTGCTGTGCGGAGGGGGAGCGACCTACCTGGTAGGGTCAAGGGTCGCTCCAACGAACCATGGCTGACATTACTGGAGTCCTGGCTCTGAGACAAGAACAACTGTCTAGTTGGAGTGGCTCCAGCGAAGTCACCCGGGAGTTGTGACACATGCAGAGGTAAATGGAGACCATGGAGCGGACGCAGGTGGAAAGAGCGGCTGCCACGGCCGCACACCAGCGAGTGGTAGCTGGGTTCCTCAATGACCTAAAGACCCTCCTCATGGCATTGCTGCCACAAGGCCTGGCGCTGATGATTGATGCTGCTACCACTACATCCACATCTCCGCCCCCTGAAGTGTCAGTGCCACACAGTTTGGCAGACATTCTACCTCCAGCCCCTGGGGTATCACTGCCACAGAGAGCTGGAGACAGAACATCACCGCCCACACGTGAGGCACATGAAACAGCAGAGGACAAAGATGCGGATGAATCTGACTTCCTGGTAAGAAGAAAACTGTAGCATTCATCTCCGCCATATGGACTTTTTCTGCTTGGTTCTTCCCTCTCCAACATCACCTTCCACTGTCCCCCGATACACTCTGCAACACTCACCTTGGTCCTCGACATGTACTGCCATATTTTGATTGGTCACCATTGACACAGCATTAAGACTGCAGACCGAGCTCTTCCCCTTCCGTTGAACTTGTCATTTTTGAAAGACTGTGGCTGACCCTCCACGGGCCAACAATGTAAAGTGGGGTTTGCATGGCCCTGTACTGCTGCAGCTGCAACACTCCACTGGATATGCATTAAACATTCATATTCACACAGATGTGTCATGTCTATGATCTTTCAAGTGTGGAAGTATGGATGAATGTAGGGTCAGTGACTCCCCCTTACGTCCATGTTGCTCATGTTGTGGGGCTTGAGTCAGAAGGTGATACATTGCCGATTGCGGTCTGGGTGGTGCCTGCACCACAACAGGGACACAGGCATGAGTTACTTCCTTGTCCAGCCCATGATGGAACCACGCCCAGAGAACCGGGGTCATTGTTCACACCCTTATGCTGGACTGGCATACACCAGGCCATTCCACTCCACTTACGCCTACGGGGGGGGACAACGCTACATGTCCAAGGTCTTTCTTGTAGTGATCTGCTGATCACAGGTCTAGTTGTGAGCATGCCACAGCCACTCCCTCAGGCTGGCTTACACCCACACCCATCCAGCACACGCGTCACAGGATAAATGACCCTGCCAATAAAAAGGCCCGGGCGCACATGATGGATGCCATTTCCTTTCTCTATCTGGGTGTGTCTGTGTGCTTATTATTTATGCATGAGGGCCTAGGACCCTACCACAGCACATTCCCCAGGGTGAGAGGTTAAAAGGTTGGCGTCCACACCACGATACCCAATCATAGAGGGTCCATGACTTGCCGGTCACAGACTTGGTGGCACCGGACACTGCAGCGGGCAGAGGCACACCGCCACGGGACGGTGACTTTTGGTGCACTGAGGTAGGGGCACCTTAAGTGATGAGCGGGTGTTCAGCCTGCGATGATGCCCCATCCTGGCGGTCTGGACTGCTAAGGATTTGTGTGCCCTGCTGGACCACATTGAAGGCCTGAGCCAGCGGGCAGCACGGGCCTACCGCCAAGTGGCGTTGCCTCGTGGATCACAGAGTTAGTGGCACCTAAAGGGCTGAGCGGGTGTGCAGCCTGCGATGATGACCTGTGCACTGATATGTTCTCGGCCATTGCTATATCAAGACCCAGAATCAAGTGTATGACCTGGTGGCCCGGGGTGCGGGGCTGCATGATGTAGAGCCTGCCAATGTCGCGGCCCCCTTGCTTGGAGCTCGCACCGGCATGTGGTGGGCCCTCTTGGATACACGCCGGTGGCGAAAGGTGAGCAGTGAGGCCTGGGTGCGTAGGGGTGGGCAATCACCGTTGGGCGGCGGGAGGGGCTGGGGTGCAGCAGCCTGGGTGCGCAGGGGCGGGCAGTCACTGTTGGGCGGCAGGAGGGGCTGAGGTGCAGCAGCGTGTGTGCGCAGGGGTGGGCATGCGATGATGGTGTGTGCAATTGTATGTACTCTGCCATTCCTAAGTCTGAACTCTGTTTCAGATAAGGGACCTGGTGGTCTGCAGTGTGTACCGGCACGTGGTTGGAGGCACACCGGTGGCAGCAGGTGAGCAGTGAGGTCTGCAGTGTCAGCACTCTCTCTCCATCTCCCTCGCTTCCTCTCTCTGTCTCTCTCTTTCTCTCTCCCTCTCTCTCCCTCTCTTTCTCTCTTTCTTTCTCTTTCTCACTCTTTCTCTCTCTCTCTCCCTCATTCTTTCTCTGTCTCACTCTCTCTCACTCTTTCTTTCTCTCTCTCTCTTTCTCACTCTTTCTCTCACTCACTCTTTCTCTCTCTTTCTCTTTCTCTCTCACTCTCTCTCCCTTTCTCTCTCTCTTTCTCACTCTCACTTTTTCTATCTTTCTGTCTCTCTCACTCTTTCTCACTTTCTCTCCCTCTCTTTCTCTCTCTCTCTTGCTCATTCTTTCTCTCTCTTCCTCTCTCTCTCTCTCTCACTCGTTCTCTCACTCTCTCTGCCTCTCATTATATCTCTCTCTTTTTCACTCTTTCTCTCTTTGTCTCTTTCTCACTCTCTCTCTCTCTCTCTCTTTCTCTCTCTTTTTCTCTCTCTGTCCTATGATGAACACATGACGCAGGCTGTGACTTACAGATTGTCCAGAGATGGCCCGCCATGGCTCTTCCAAATAGTTGTTTTGAGTTTAATTTGAATAAAATGTTTTGTTTGGTAATTCAAAGATGACTGAGGAGTGATTCTCCTTTTTCCGACCTCACATGCATGTTGAGTGTTGTACTTGTGCGACATAAGGCCAATTGTTTTGTTCATGATTTCGCAAAGTTGATATCACATTTCTTTGTCCGGGGGGTGGCGGGCCTGGGGGTAGTGGCGGTGGGTGTTGTGGCCCTCCTGGGTGTCCGAGCTACATGATCGTTGGCTCCAAGGCAGCTATTGTTCTTCTGGTGTGGCTCTGGGCTGAACTCCCTTTCATGGTGCAGGTTGTCGTCCAACTTTACACCAGGTCAGAGCAGGTGTTAAATTCCTGCTGCTAACACCCCTTATCGCCTGTTTTGTTCTCTTGTCGCCGACTTGATGGTCATGGAGAATGTTGCGAAGTGGTATGTTCGCTGCTTTTTGCACAGGAAGGCCTACTCTGCATCTCATTAGCGTTATTTGCCGGGGTCATCTGTGGCGATGTTTCTTTGCGGCTGCTATCACAGGTAAACTGGTGATATGGGCTGTTAGCACCGGCTTGTGTATGGGGCAATACATTTATCGCTACTTTGGCTGTGATAAAGTGCTGATAACTCGGCGATAAGTCCTTGAGACTACGCCCCTCTGATTTCAGAAATTCACTCCTTAGATGACCCAGACACTATTGTGCCCCTCAAATGTGAGTTACTTCTTAGGATACTAAATGCCACCTAGTGATCAGAAAACCCACCGGGTCATGCCAAATTCATTTTAGTTCCGTCTTTGCCCTGAGAGATTATAAAGTTTGCTGAAGTCTGAAGACCTTGTAAATGAATCCTGACTTCAAGGTCATAACTTGAGGTTCAGTAGTTGAACAAATGGGCATAGAAACCACTTTTCCAATCATCAAAAAAGGGAACATGCATATCAGTTTTCCACGCTTCTATTGCCACAAATATATAACATATTGAGCCGATAGAGGTCTGCAATATAGACATAGACCTGGTATCTAGTTTTATAACTTTCTCAACGCGATCAACGAAACAGCAGTATTTTATTGGGGAATTGTACACTAGAACATGTACACAAATTCGAGAGAGTCATGGACGTGCAATTGGCGGTTGGCTGGGTATAGCTACAGGAAGCCATTCCTATTTGAAGAGGTCACAAAGGGGAGACTTGCCTGGTTTTTACACAGTATGAGGTTATTGGCATTTGTCACAAGTGGGTACAGAAAAAGTCTGTGCCACAATGATCATCAAGCAAACCACCAACCCTGTCGCGAGGACATTACTCCTTGGGGATACAAGGAGGAGCAGTTGAGATGCTCCTCAAACTGTGGGAGTCTGACCTGAGTGTCCCTGGTGATCAGAAGACCACCAAATGAAAACATTGTGAACAAAGAAACTTGCAAACCGAAACCGCCACACTTGGCACAGCCCGCGGTAGTACCTTTCAGCAATGCCTCCTAAGTTTGACCCAAATGAGAGCAAAGTCATTACGTGAGCAGCTCAGCGGGAACCCCAGAGACCAGCGAATGGCTGACCCAGGATTAACGCGCATGTTCCAGAGCAGCAGGACACGCGCTCGACGGTATGGAGGTTTGGTGGGTAGGGAGGTCTGGCGGCTGTCTGGAAATGAGACTGTTGATGTTCGGGATAGGGTTATTCAGTCACCTGGCTATTAAGGCCTATAATGAGTTTATTTTGGGGAGGGGTGTATGTTGCAATTTTATCCTTGTACTAAATATAAAGTGGAGGGGGGATGGGAGCACAATGCTTCGCTTCCCAGCACAGTGCACCCCTTAGTATTATGGTAAATGCAGTTCATTTTAAATGCTTACTTGAGTTTTTGCTGAAGTATTTCACCAAAGTTGGTGTAGGTAAGTGCTGTCAATTTCTAGACACGTGTGTTTCTGAATATCATCCTTCATCAGTAGAGATAAAAATCAGATAAGAAGTGGCTCATACCTGGGGGCACAGTTAGGAACGTATGATAGTTGTTATTCACTGACCTTCCACATTGTAGCACCCTAGGCTGTAGATCGGCAATCTAACCTATTACGACTTTTTATTTATACCTTCATCACAGCGCAAACTATGGAAATTGCAGTGTAGATGTTTGAAAAAAAGCTTGCATATGCAGTAGTGTGTATATGTATGTAACTGTGTATGTGTTTTTGTTTGTGTATATGCATACTAATCTTTTTGTGTTCTGTAAAAGCATTTCGACACCTCGTTAGGGGTAGTAAGCACTATATAAATGCAAGAACAATACAATACAATGGGGCAAAAGGTAAAAAAATAGATCCTGGATGCTGATGTAGGGAGACCTCAATGCAGAACTCAAATATTCAGATTATCAACACCCCTTTACCTGCCTTCTTGCACAACCAGTGTAGGCATTCAAAACAGACATGCAAATTGAAGTTAAAATGTTTGCTTATTCTCACAGGTGTTCATGCTAGGTGAGGTATCCCTCAATATTCCAGTCATTAATAGGGATAGGGCAGAAATGCACTGTATTCATCAGCTGGTGCTAGGTGCTCTTTTGGCAGCCTAGCACCAGTGTAGGCACAGTTGCACCATAGTGCAAGGGTGCCTGCATCACATGCAGGATTGTTTCAGAATGCAGCACACATAGAAAAAGGAAGTAACAAAGAGAAATAAGGATATTTCTCCTCGTTACACCTCACCTGAGAAGGCATATCTTTTTGGTGCATTCCCAGGTCTACCACTTCGGGTAAAACTGGGAATGCATAAAAAAAACATATAAATTGCATGGGAACACCCACGCAACGCCCATGGAACGCCTTCCCAGCGCAAAGTAAGGCAGCACAGCGATTTCTGGTGCATTGCCTTACACCAGATTTATGGACCCACTCAGGGCCATGCAAAGTAACCTTGCGCGGCTTCATAAATCACATGTGGGGTTTACGTTGCTGTTTCACTATGTTGCGTGGTCCAAGAGCGACTCAAACAAGTTCATAAATAGGCCGCTTCATGTTTCCAAGACAGTACTACATATATTCACACACATATAGTACAGAGAGAGTCGGCTTTTAGTAAACCACCTCAAGCTATTAGCTGGGGGTTTGTTGCCCTTAAAGTCAGGCATTTCATAGAAGGTTACATAGGACTGTTTGGAGCAACTTTAAATTCATCACCCGTTTCCCACTCATATGAGCCCTATTAATGCCAAGTAAAATTGAAATATACATAAATCTTTCAGAAATGGGGGCCCACAAACAGCCAAGTGCTCAAGTTACCCAGAATCTGCCAGTGATATTTGAATGTGAGAACGAGCACCGCTGAATCTATTTCTTTTTTGCTGGTATCTAGATATTTTTGTCTTGTAACAACAATTGATGTAGCATTCAGTGTCTAACTAGCATGTTCCTCCCATTTTAAGGAAGACATGATAATGGTGACTTGGTCAATGTTTAGTGGGTAGTGTATATAATTAAAATAAAATATAGTGCTTGGAAATGTATCCATAATTTTCGGATATTTCTCATCACATATACACAAATAAATCCATCAATAACTGACATTTTCGCTGTAACATGGAAAATCAAAGCACTGCTTGCCAGATTTTCTCCATTCCCCCAGGTGAAATCAGATAACTTCTCCTTAATTTTCTTCCCCGTTCCCTTTTCTTCTTTTTAGGTCTCTCCTCCTGACAGCACATGCGCTGTCACTGCAAGAGTATTGTTTACAATACAAGGCTTGGAGCCCACCCATTGCTTACCATTCGTTTGTTTCATTGTCACTCTTCTTTGCTGCCTCCTAATTGGCCAGAGCTTCCAAGACGTCAGTTCCTGTTTCTTCTTGCAGCATGAGCCAAGCACAGATTGCTTCCTCTTGATTACTGTCCATCCGCTGCCCATGCTGTGATTGAAGCACTACTTCTTCTTCACCTCCCACTCATCCCTTCTCCCTGTTTCCTCATTCAGTTTACAGAATTCAGCTACTGTTAATAAAATGCCCTTGTAAACTCCTACGTCTTGTGTATTCACATATTTGAAGCTATGTTCATGCTCTGCCTTATCCTGAAACCAATATAGTACTAAATTAATCAGTAGACGCTGTTGCTTCCTTAACGTCTGCAGTGTGCAACTCGTACGCCCGGCACGTTGCATTTCATTGCTATGATTTAATCTTGTGCAAACATCCTACATCTTGCATGGCATGCGCTGTTTAATATCTGTAAGAAAAACACAAGGTCTTTGCATTTTAATTTCTAATGCTGCACGCATATTTTGAACTTTCTTTCATCAGAAACGCAGGTTTTATTGCAAAGTTAAAAAAAAATATGTACTGAAAATAATTAAATGGATCTGCCTGCCCCAAGCAACAGGCTTAATATAAACGTCGGGGCAGCTCTGGTGAGATGTAGCAGGAGTAGTAAAATTTAGATGGGAGAATGAGTGGGCATCAGAGATTTGTGTGCACGCTGCACAACGTCACAGAATGCAACACAATTCCACTCCACGCCATGCCACACAATTCCACTCTACTTCATACCACAAGATTCCACTCCACTCCTCTCCACACAATGGAACACAATTCCACTCCACTCCACACAATTCTTCTTCACTCTATACCACAAAAGTCCACTCTACTCCACTTCACACAATGCAATACATTTCCACTCCATACAATGTCACACAATTCCACTCCAAACAATACAACAAAATGGCACTCCACTCCATGCCACACTGCTATGCAATACCAGTCCACTCCATGCCACAAAATTCCACTCCACTTCTCTCCACTCCACTCAGCTCACTTCTCACAATGCCACACAATTCCACTCCACTCACGCCGCTTCACTCCACACAATGCCACACACTATCCACTCCACTCTGCACCACACAATGCCACTCAATTCTACTCCAGGCCACACAATTCCACTGCTCTCTACTCCACTCGATTCCACTACAGGCCACACAATTCCACTGCACTCCACACAATGCCACACAGTTCCACTCCAAACAATGCCTCATAATTTCACTCCATGCCACACAATGTCATATAATTCCACTCTTTTCCACACCACACAATGCCACACAAATGCACTCCACTCCATACAATGCCATACAGTTCCACCCCACTAGACACAATGCCACACAATTGTACTCCACTCCACAGTACACCATGCCAAAAATTCCACTCCCACCATGCCACAAAATGCCACACCAAATTGATACACAAATCCTCTCCACTCAACTACATTCCACTCCACACAATGCTACACATTTCCACTCCACTGCACGCCAAACAATGTCACACAATTCCACTACTCTCAATGCCACACAATGCCATACAATTCCACTCTACTCCATTTCGGGCTACACAAAGCCACACAGTTACACCGCTTCACACAATGCTGTGCAGCTCCAATCCACACCACATAAAGCCACATAATTCCACTCCACTCCATGCTACACCATACAACACAGTTCCACTCCATGCCACAAAATGCCACTCCACTCCACTTCACACCACCTAATGCCACTTCTCTCCAATCCACACCACTCCTCATCTCACAATGTCACACAATTCCACTCAACTCCACTCCACGCCATACAACGCTACTCCAAGTCACTCCACGCCACTCAGTGGCTAACAATTCCACTCCAAACCGCAAATTATCACATAATGCCACCCAATTCCATGCCACACAATGCCACACAACTTCACTCCTCTGCACTACATGTCGCACAATTTAGATTTTTCACAGCCTGGTGGGCAGAAAATTTTGATTTTTTGGCATGACACAGAGGCCTGCATAATTCGACCAAACTCCAATCCACGCCAGCTATTGATACACAATTCCATTCCACTCCACACAATGCCCTGCAATTCCACTCCACTCCACATAATTTCACTCCACTCCACACAGTGCCACACAAGTCCATTATATTCCACACCACACAATTCCACTCCTCTCAATGCCACACAATGCCATACAATTCCACTCTACTCCATTTCGGGCTACACAAAGCCACACAGTTACACCGCTTCACACAATGCTGTGCAGCTCCAATCCACACCACATAAAGCCACATAATTCCACTCCACTCCATGCTACACCATACAACACAGTTCCACTCCATGCCACAAAATGCCACTCCACTCCACTTCACACCACCTAATGCCACTTCTCTCCAATCCACACCACTCCTCATCTCACAATGTCACACAATTCCACTCAACTCCACTCCACGCCATACAACGCTACTCCAAGTCACTCCACGCCACTCAGTGGCTAATAATTCCACTCCAAACCGCAAATTATCACATAATGCCACCCAATTCCATGCCACACAATGCCACACAACTTCACTCCTCTGCACTACATGTCGCACAATTTAGATTTTTCACAGCCTGGTGGGCAGAAAATTTTTATTTTTTGGCATGACACAGAGGCCTGCATAATTCGACCAAACTCCAATCCACGCCACCTATTGATACACAATTCCATTCCACTCCACACAATGTCCTGCAATTCCACTCCACTCCACATAATTTCACTCCACTCCACACAGTGCCACACAAGTCCATTATATTCCACACCACACAATTCCACTCCACACAGTGCCACACAATTCTACTCCACTCCACACAAGGCCACACAATTTCACTCCTCTCCACACAATGCCACATAATTGCATTCCACTTCTCTCCATGTAACACAATTCCATTCCATGGCATGCCACAAAGTGTCACACATCACTCCACTCCACACAATGCCACGTAGTTCCACTATGTGGCCCGGGCAATTGGCCGGTCTGTCCATGCCTTAAAACGACTCTGACCTTCCCCTTGTTGCCCTGCTCATTCTGCCCTTCCACTTCGTCTCTGTGATACTCGTGCAGGATGTGGCCCTACTACTTCCACTGCAATGCAGCACTGCTGGTCACCACCACATGTGCATTTGGTTATGCAACCATTCCAAAACCCCAACGCAACCATGCGGAGAAACCATTTTGGAATGGGTGCTTTACACTTTATAGAAAGCGTTTTAATATGGCTGTTTTGAATGCAATCAGGAGAAAACACTGGCAAAGGATATACCCCCAGATTCATCATTGTCCTCTTTTGCGAATCCTTAATAGCGATTATTAAGGAATCGCTATTAAAGACTCGCAAAACGGGATTCATGTAGAAATCGCAATATTATTTGCGATTTCTACAGCTTCCTTATTTGCGATTAGCAAATTGCTAATCGCAAATAAGGAATGAGTCCCCATTCATTCCTATGGGCCGCCTAAAGGCCCATAGGAATGAATGCGGAGTCATTCCTTATTTACGATTAGCAATTTGCTAATGGCAAATAAGGATGCGATTTCAAGGGTGCCAGGGGTGTCCAAAGGACACCCTGTAGCACCCCTGAAATGTAAATGTAGACTGATGTTGCGCACACACATGTCCGAAGGACATGTGTGTGTGTAATATACAACTTAGAAAAATGCACTAAAGTGCATTTTTCTAAGTTTTTGCTATTTACCACAAAGTCAGACTTCGCGGTAAATAGCGGCCAAAAATAGCGATTTTGCAATTCAAACATGGTTCATGAATTGCATTTAAGGAATCTCAAATAGAGCGATTTCGCAATTTGCGATATTTGCATTTGGGGTGATGAATCCCAAATGGAAAAATTGCGCTCGCAAAGGGCCAGATTCTCAGAATCTGGCCCTTTGCGAGCCGATTTTCCGTTGATGAATCTGGCTGATAGTTCGGTGCCGATATCAAAGACGAGATCTATTGGCTTTGCAGTGCTATATTATCTTACATATCGTCTTTCTCTTCCATTCAATGGGTGCTAGGGGCTCGTGTTTCTCTCAGGTGTTTCTATTTTATGTAGAAGCAATTATTCATTGCACAAAACCCTTTCTGCCAAAAGCTGCAATTAACACACCTATAATTTATCTAATGTGTGTGGGAAGGGAGTGGCCGCAGGTCAGAATTTTGGTGACGAATTGCTAACTTGTTTGCTTAATTGTTACTGTGGGCCCAGCCACAGACAGCCCACCCTCCCCCAGCTGTTTCCAAGAAAGGCACCTCCTTCAGGGACAGGGTGACCCCCTTCCTTGTATGTATCTAAAGCCCTCGAGCCCAAGTCTGTGCGAATGACTGGCCCACAGGAATGTCCCGCCCCTTTGTTTTCTTGTTGGAATTCTGCCAGGATGAATGTCTGGACTTGGTGGGTGGGGTTCATTGCTTCACACAAAGCATAAAAGATGACATCACTTGGGGCATTAAAAGGGGATTTCAGGTTTACAACAGTCGTCTCATGCGCTACTTAAGTCTAGCCCTTGTTCCTCGAGCTCATAGCCTCACCCAAAGTGCTATACATGCGCGTGATAGCTCCACCTTCGCCCTCTCCCACACACGTGCAACCAAGGTCTAAAGTGCTGCTGCCCGTCGCCATCTTCTTCACGCACTCCGCCTGAGACACGCAATGTGACTTCTGCTGTCACTCACTCGCTCTGTTTTTTTTTTTTAGAACCCCGTGGAGGAGCTATTCCTATCATATATTAATAAACCGCATGGAACCTAAACGCAGGTTCGCTCTCTCTAAATACGTCACACCAACCGCCAAATACGTCATACTAACCGCCAAATACGCCATACCAACCACCACCCTTCCCGTCAGAGCACGCATACATGGTAGTGCCTGGGCGTCAGAGACATGTCAGCAACAGAACTCACTACAGGATCCCGTTTTCTTCCTAACCCATTCAGTTTCCTTCTCTCAGCGCCACCATGTGGTCCTCGTGTCCGTCCTCCATCTCTCTCCAGCATAATTGTCTTTAACTGTCCTCTTTTCCCTTATTTCCGTCTCCCACCACTGATATCCTCTCAGCCGAACAGCTTTATTTCTCTTTTATCGTCTATCAGTTTCATGTTGTTAGCCTTTCCTCACCCATACCCGTCCAGTTTTAGGCACAAGATGATATTTTAGCTTTCTCCAGTTTAAAACTTCCTCGAGAACATAAATGCCCCCTTTCTTTTCAATATCTTCTTATTAAGGGTTCCCCAATGTTGCCATGTGCACCAAGGTATACAAGGCTGCTGGCTCATTCTGCTGCCCAGAGTAGGCGAAGTTTCAGTAAGGGAATCTCAGCCCAGCTTTGGGTGAGAAGAAGTACCAGTGGGTTGTGCCACAGAACTGCCGGAGCCTAGCGCCAAACTGTTTCAACTTCACCTTGTGGGTAGTAAGTAGACAGTTGGGGGGTCAGATCCTAGCTGTCTGGTTGACAGAGGGGCTTGGACTACTCTTGACAGGTATTATTTTCAATATTTACTGGTAAATTCCATTACTCTGAGGACTTTCTTCCTTCTGTCAATCGTTTTTCAGTTCCTCAGTACCCTGTATCAAGATTTCCTCCCAAAGGCCTTATTTTAGCCACACCCATCCCTCTTTGAAGATCACCTGCCCAGGAGATCCCTGTAACATTCCCAAGCCCCAGATCCGTCCGGGTTCAGCGACCATCCAGCCAATGGTAAACCAAAGTCAGACGATTCAGGAAAACATGCCAACAGTTCCAAACTTTTGCACAAAATGGAACCATCCAAGTAGCAAACTTCCGTCCCCATCCAGGAACAGTCAATGCTTAAGTAGAAATTCTATGTACCCCAAAAGACATTGCAAGAATCCAAACTGATAGCTCTAGAAAGTGAGAGCAAACGTTGTGAATCAAAAGTAGGAGGCTGCAGTCCATGCATATTCAACCCCAGATTACACGAGGGGACAGCTTGAGAAAGGTACCTGAGACACAAGGGACCATGCAGCGTATATGTATAGCCAAGGAATGCAGCCTTCACAATCTCCTGTTCCAACATGTATGAAATAGAGGATGCCTTGTGGGTTGGTGGTCATACTTTATGCCTCCTAAGATGCGTGGTTGCGGCTGAAAGGATACCTTGAGGAGGACTTAGGCTAAAGAGTGCCTGTCTGGGCAGAAGTCACCTCAAACAGTCAAGAATGGAACAAGGAAGAGGACAAAGAGGTCACAGTAAGTGCGGCTATGGTGTGACATGCACAGCAAGGTTTTTTCAACTGCAGTCTCTCCTTGCTTAGGGGTCACTGAAAGGCTTCCATGGCAGGTGTGATGTGCTCATAGCGTGGCACCTGGAAAAGACTCCTCCTATCACTTGTTGACTGTATGTTTGGCGTAGACCATGTACAGCACATCACTACCTTTCGGGTATGTTCGCGCGACAACAATACTACATTCATGCATACATTAGACTCTTTGCTGTTTCAGTAGAATCTTGATTGGGAGCACTGGGTAGATGGCTACCGTGCTTAATTTGAGCAGGGATGTGCAGGTGGGGCCCACCGACACTCATACTTGAGGGCCAGGACTTATTTTTTCCCATTAGACTTTGACCCATAGAAAGAGAGAGAAAAACAAAGAAGGAGGAAGTGAAAAACAGAAAAAAAACATGACAAAGGGAGCAAGCAGTAACCTGCCAGAGGAGATAAAGGGGCAGGAAGTGCCTGGTGGTGGATTAAAGAGGCTGCACACCTATGGTATTCGGCACTCCCAACATTCGATAGTGCTGGCACAGGCCTAGGAGCAACACTTTGGTCTCCTTCACTCATTCTTCTGCAAAGTAATCACTGACATCACCAGAGCATTGACACTTCTGGAACCAGAGCAGCCATATAAAGTAAGAGCTGTAGAGGGGTCCACGTAGCACGCCCGCTATTGTGTAATAACTTCAAACACAGTGTGGAGGAAGACCCAGCTGCTGCATTAACAGAGGATTTAGTCATGATGTGCCCTTAAAAAAAAACGCCAAGCAGCCAACTTTCTGACCTGCCTGTCGTGATGACTAAAACACCACACAATGATTTCCACCCGCCCCTGCCTCCACGCCGGCGATATTTTAGGCCCAGACAAGAAGAATTCCCCAGCACCGCCCCTGCATTCCTCCTTTACCCACTTGTGAAATCCACAGCCTCCCTGCCATCCACAGGGAGTTAGGCAAAAGGAATGCATTCCGGGCCGGGCTTAATGCAGCCTCTGTCCCTCCCTACGGGCGCCTCCAACTGTACCCACGTTACCTCCTGGAGGGAAAGAGTTCTCCTCACCCCTTGTGCCTGAGGCGCAGAGCACTCTCACTGCCACCATGCTGGGTGGTACAGCTCCATACTGGAGAGCACAGGGTTGTGTTGGGATCAGTGGCGGATGGCATGCAAGGAGGGTGGTGAGGCGGCGAGGACGAAAATAAATCAAGACAATAATACCACTTACCTTCTATGTGCGACGTCCTCCTCCTTGCTTGGGTCTTCTCCAGGCAGGCAGACTCCAGGAAACTGCAGTGACCAATCCTAGTATAACATGGTATAAGAACCCCCAAACACGAGGCTGGAAGCATCTTCTTCGGAAGAGGCTTCAATTCCCCTAGTGTCACCACTAACCCATTACATGATGGTATAAGAACCCCCAAACACGGGGCTGGAAGCATCTTCTTCGGAAGAGGCTTCAATTCACCTAGTGTCGCCACTAACCCATTACATGGTATAGGAACCACAAACATGAGGCAAACACGAGGCTGGAAGCATCTTCTTCGGAAGAGGCTTCCGTTCACCTAGTGTTGCCACTAACCCATTACATGGTATAAGAACCACAAACACAAGGCAAACACGAGGCTGGAAGCATCTTCTTCGGAAGAGGCTTCCGTTCACCTAGTGTCACCACTAACCTATTACATGGTATAAGAACCCCCAAACACGAGGCTGGAAGCATCTTCTTAGGAAGAGGCTCCAATTCACCTAGTGTCACCACTAACCCATTACATGGTATAAGAACCCCCAAACTCGAGGCTGGAAGCATCTTCTTCGGAAGAGGCTCCAATTCACCTAGTGTCACCACTAACCCATTACATGGTATAAGAACCCCCAAACACGAGCCTGGAAGCATCTTCTTCGGAAGAGGCTCCAATTCACCTAGTGTCACCACTAACCCATTACATGGTATAAGAACCCCCAAACACGGGACTGGAAGCATCTTCTTCGGAAGAGGCTTCCGTTCACCTAGTGTCACCACTAACCCTTTACATGGTATAAGAACCCCCAAA
The DNA here is from genome assembly GCF_964261635.1 of Lissotriton helveticus. Taxonomy (NCBI): domain Eukaryota; kingdom Metazoa; phylum Chordata; class Amphibia; order Caudata; family Salamandridae; genus Lissotriton; species Lissotriton helveticus. The sequence goes on from NC_136057.1 coordinate 1,727,343,313, forward strand.
CACGAGGCTGGAAGCATCTTCTTCGGAAGAGACTCCAATTCACCTAGTGTCACCACTAACCCATTACATGGTATAACAACCCTCAAACACGAGGCTGGAAGCATCTTCTTCGGAAGAGGCTCCAATTCACCTAGTGTCACCACTAACCCATTACATGGTATAGGAACCCCCAAACACGGGACTGGAAGCATCTTCTTCGGAAGAGGCTTCAATTCACCTAGTGTCACTACTAACCCATTACATGGTATAAGAACCCCCAAACACGAGGCTGGTAGCATCTTCTTCGGAAGAGGCTTCCGTTCACGTAGTGTCACCACTAACCCATTACATGGTATAAGAACCACAAACACAAGGCAAACACAAGGCTGGAAGCATCTTCTTCGGAAGAGGCTTCAGTTCACCTAGTGTCACCACTAACCCATTACATGGGTATAAGAACCCCCCAAACACGAGGCTGGTAGCATCTTCTTCGGAAGAGGCTTCCGTTCACGTAGTGTCACCACTAACCCATTACATGGTATAAGAACCACAAACACGAGGCAAACACGAGGCTGGAAGCATCTTCTTCGGAAGAGGCTTCAGTTCACCTAGTGTCACCACTAACCCATTACATGGTATAAGAACCCCCAAACACGAGGCTGGAAGCATCTTCTTCGGAAGAGGCTCCAATTCACCTAGTGTCACCACTAACCCATTACATGGTATAAGAACCCCCAAACACGAGGCTGGAAGCATGTTCTTCGGAAGAGGCTCCAATTCACCTAGTGTCACCACTAACCCATTACATGGTATAAGAACCCCCAAACACGAGGCTGGAAGCATGTTCTTCGGAAGAGGCTCCAATTCACCTAGTGTCACCACTAACCCATTACATGGTATAAGAACCCCCAAACACGGGACTGGAAGCATCTTCTTAGGAAGAGGCTTCAATTCACCTAGTGTCACCACTAACCCATTACATGGTATAAGAACCCCCAAACACGAGGCTGGTAGAATCTTCTTCGGAAGAGGCTTCCATTCACGTAGTGTCACCACTAACCCATTACATGGTATAAGAACCACAAACACGAGGCTGGAAGCATCTTCTTCGGAAGAGGCTTCAGTTCACCTAGTGTCACCACTAACCCATTACATGGGTATAAGAACCCCCAAACACGAGGCTGGTAGCATCTTCTTCGGAAGAGGCTTCAGTTCACCTAGTGTCACCACTAAACCATTACATGGTATATGAACCCCCAAACACAAGGCTGGTAGCATCTTCTTCGGAAGAGGCTTCAGTTCACCTAGTGTCACCACTAAACCATTACATGGGTATAAGAACCCCCAAACACGAGGCTGGTAGCATCTTCTTCGGAAGAGGCTTCCGTTCACGTAGTGTCACCACTAACCCAATACATGGTATAAGAACCACAAACACGGGGTAAACACGAGGCTGGAAGCACATTCTTTTATGAAGAGGCTTCCGTTCACCTAGTGTCGCCACTAACCCAATAAATACATGGTATAAGAACCACAAACACGAGGCTGGAAGCATATTCTTCCAAAGAGACTTCAGTTCACCTAGTGTCACCTCTAACCCAAGATGTCATAAGATATTTATTTGCCTGCCATGAGTTAATTTGTGAAATGCTGACTCATGGTGGCCTTGTTTGAGGAGGTGTGTTGGCTCCCTCCAGAAAGAGCACAGCCTGACAGTGAGTTCAAATTTGGAGCACGCTTCCAGGTTCGGGTTATCCCTGTAAATATGCCCCTTCCCTTACCCTGCTGTCCCATCGGTCACAGTGTGCAAGACATCCTTCATGGCCATTCATGGCTTGCCGTCCACCACATCCTGTGGGGCATCCTAGGTCTGTTCCCTGCTGAAGCTTTGACCACTGGGGTAAGAACAGGGCCTCTCACTGCTTTTTAAGATGATCGGTCTAGGGTAGGGTTTGAACCCGTCACTCTGCCCCCAACATCGCCCTAGCGCTGTTCTCCAACAGCAGCGGGCACTGAGTGTAAGAGACCAGACAGCCGGTGTGAAAAGTCTCTATACGTGAGTGGTAGGCCAGCGAAAGACTGGGCGGGATCTGGGTCCTAGGCCGGAGGTGCAGAGCTGCGAGAACTCGCTTTAACGAACATATGTGGCCCATGCACCAAATACCCTCTCTGCCACTTGCACATCCCAGAGTGTGGAAGAGGAGCATGGGCACGGTGCCCCCCTCCATCCAAAGGGTGCCCTCGAAAGCCTGCATCTAGGAGACCAGTGTCTCTTCCATCCGTCCCCGCCTAGGGACTTTAGTGACCTCACTTGCTCTTTCCCCTGTTTGTCTCTGCGAGCTCCGGTCCCAGATGCCCAGGCCTCGCCAGCCTCTGAGCACATAACTCGTTGCACCACAGCCCCGTGTCATGTCTGCCTGCGTTGGTGGTTTGCCTGAGATATGCAATGTTTCGCCTCTGACCTCACTCGCTCACACAAGGATTGCTCCCGGGGCAGCCTAGCTCTTTCCCCTTGAAGGCAAACAAGGCCCGGCCGTGTCGGTGTCAATGGCTTCTCTGTGGTCAGAGCCCGTCCACCCCCTCCTCCCCGGCCACCTTTGGTCATGGTTGACCTGGCATTGCTCGGACGAGGGGAGCTGGACACACTCCATGCATCTGTCCAACACGAGGGTTTGCATTCCAGCTGTCCGCGAGCCTCGTGAGCTTCAACCTGTGTGCAGCCCTCCCCCACCCCCCCCCTCCCCGCGGATAACCTTTTCACCTCGCCTTCACTCTGTCCTCCCACTCCCACATGCCACATCCTCCTTAAAGTGCAGTTTTTGCAGGTTTTTAATTAACATGGAAATTTATAGAGCACCACAGGAAGGACGGGGCAGAAGAACGCCCCCTCGGCCTTCGATGGAATCTCCTCCGAACTTCAGAAACACGCCTTACTCCACCCACAGGTTGGAAGCCGGGTTCCCAGATCCCAGGCTGCTGAGTAAACACTGCCTCAGGATTTCCCTCTCCCTTTATGTATTTTCAAGAAGGTCTTTGGACGAAGGCGGGAAAGCAGGCGAGCAACCGGAATTCCTGAGGCCGCTTTCAGTGCGTGGGGCTGAAGCAGTGACGCAGGGGGTGCTGCCCAGGGGAGAGGATATTAATGGCACGACTTGTCCTAAAGGGAATTCCAACAGTCTTCCCCACCCTCATGTTGGTTGTGTCTGAGGGGAGCCCACCCCAAGAAGGGTGTCTGTGCTTAATTTGGGAAATTAAAAGTGCCGGTGCCCAAAGCTCTGCTCAGAAGCTGACACAGAGTGCAGTTAAAGATTGGCATACCAAGGCTGAACGCACTTAATCCACTACCAGACACCCACTACCCCCTTTTCGTGCTCTTGCTGGTTCCTGCTTCCTCCCGTTGTGACGATTTTTGCCGTCTTGTTCTTCCTCCCTCTTTCCGATGTGTGTGTGTTTTCCCCCTCTTTCCCTCTGGAAATATCTGATGCAAAGAGCTTAAAATACGTCCTGGTGCCCCCTACCGGCAACCACCAACTCGAATGAAGCACTGGGTGTTTTATATCTTTTTTGTGGTGTCTAAGGTGCATTATTTGACACCAGAAGTCAACTGTGCAGTATCAGTTCTCTGGCCATTGTTCCTCTATGTTGGAGCCTACCCCAGCCTGGATAGGGCCTCTCCCGGATAAGCAGTGGCGGCTCCTTGCTAAGGCGAAGGAGCGTTGCCCCATTTTCAAAAAGTTTAGATAAAACGACAATAACGTATCGTTATTATCATTTTATTTTTCTTATTGCATGCAGTCGGTGACCTTGTTCAATGTGGGGTGGGCGGGGCTGGCCAGAGCAGGGGAGGAGTGGTTTGCCCTCCCTAAGTGCGCATAAACTGTTGTTTGGCCAGCTTTCTTGGGCCACCCAAATAGTTCATGCACACGTTGCATGTTCCCCACCAGGCTGCATTGCACAGCATGGTGAGGAACGTGTATAGGCTCCTGATTCCCGTCTGAGTGCTGAACCACGGTGCTCAGACCAATCACAACACTGCATTGCAGCGTTGTGATTGGCTCAGGGGAGCTTGTGTGCCGGGTGCTTCAACAGGAAGAGGACGCAGGTTTTTTTTTCTTAATTAACCCCCGGCCCAACACCCCTGTGTGGTAGCAACCGCTACTGCAGACCAGGGCCTCGAGTAGTTGTCCTACCAACCTAGAGAGATGCCCAGCTGAGATCAGGTGGGAACATCAACCCTGGGAACCAGGCGAACTATGGGACAGGTGGGGAAAAGAGCCCCCTCCTGTGTTAGCTACACATTTCCAGACGGTGCAGCCCAACATCTTATTTTGGAGCCTTGCAAAGTACCTCACATCAGCTTACATCTAACACAAAATTCTGTAGCATACTGCAGGGCATAGAATAACAGAAGGTTTGTAGGTTGGTAATGTCCAATTGAATTTGAAGTAGGATATGGTTTGAGCATTGCCTCCCAGTATCAGGGGAGTAGAGTGTAAGCGTTAGGATACATTAGGTGACTCTGTTCTTGTGGGCTTTATAAATGATGCAAAACTTTTTTTAATCCATCAATCATTTGTAAAGCGCACTACATACCCGCGAGGGTCTCAAGGGGCTGGGGGGGGCATGCTACTGATCGAACAGCCAGGTCTTGAGTATCCTCCTGAAGGTCAGCAGGCCTTGGGTCAGTCGTAGGCTCAGTGGGAGGGTGTTCCATGTCTTGGCGGTGAGGTGGGAGAAGGATCTCCCACTGGTGGTTGTTCTTCGGATGCGCAGGACGGTGGCGAGTGAGAGGTTGGCGGAGCGTAGCTGGCGGTTGGGGATGTAGAAGGAGAGACGTCTGTTGAGGTAGGCTGGGCCGGTCTTGAGGAGTGCCTTGTGTGCGTGGGTGAGGAGCTTGAAGGATATCCTCTTGTTGACGGGGAGCCAGTGCAGGTTTCTCAGGTCGGGGGTGATGTGGCTGTGGCGTGGGTAGTCGAGGATCAGTTGTGCTGAGGTGTTTTGGATGCGTTGTAGTCGTTTGATGAGCTTGGTCGGGGCTCTGGCATAGAGGGCGTTTCCGTAGTCGAGTCTGCTGCTGACGAGGGCCTGGGTGACTGTCTTTCTTGTATCTGTCGGGATCCATCTGGAGATCTTGCGGACCATGCAGAGTGTGATGAAGCAGGAGGAGGAGATGGCGTTGGCTTGCTTGGTCATTGAGAGTGTTGAGTCGAGGATGATTACCAGGTTGCGTGTGTGGTCGGTGGGTATCGGGGCCTCCCCCAGTGCCGTCGGCCACCAGGAGTCATCCCAGGCAGAAGTGTTGGGGCCGAGGATGAGGACCTCCGTCTTGTCCGAGTTCAGCTTCAGACGGCTGGTCTTCATCCAGTCGGCGACAGCCTTAATTCCTTCTTGGAGGTTGGCTTTGGCGGTGAAGGGGTCCTTGGTGAGGGAGAGGATCAGCTGAGTGTCGTTGGCGTAGGAGATTATGTTAAGGTCGTGCTGTCGGCTACGTGTGCGAGAGGGGCCATGTAAATGTTGAACAGAGTGGGCTGAGGGAGGATCCCTGGGGTATGCCGCAGATGATCTCTGAGGCTTTGGAACGGAATGGGGAGAGGCGGACGCTCTCGGTTCTGCAGGAGAAAAAGGAGGTGGTCCAATCCAGAGCCTTGTCTCGGATCCCTGCGGCATGGAGGCATGCGCGTAGTGTGCTGTGGCAGACGGTGTTGAAGGCGGCAGAGAGGTCTAGGAGTATGAGTTCTGCGGTCTCGCCGTTGATGAAAAACTTTTTTTAAATGATTCCAGACTCCACCTCAGGCATGAGGAGTCCTTTCACATGACTCCACGTCAGTTGGTGTCTGCACTTTCTGGCAACATGGATTTTTAGCCTTGCAAATTGCTGGTTAGTATGTTTCGGTTTTTGGAAACCCGGTGTAGATCACTTTGCAGTAATCTACTCACACCTACCACCAATGTGCCACTCTAGATTACTTGCAGCAACCCACCAATGCTGTCCCTTCCTAAATTGTGATTTTTCCAAGGACCACTAAGAACTTGTTAAAGCAGTCAAACCACGTAGTTCTGAGAGTGTCACAGGGGCTCAGTAAGTCTGCTCGTCATTGCGGATTCTGACTTTCTACTTCTGTTTAAGTTTATTGTATTACATTTTGGAGATTTATTGTCTGTGCACTCTGTAAGCCCCAGCAATTTTGAGTTCTAGCCTAAAAACAGATTTAGCTGTTTTACCAGCTTCATGTTTTCCATAAATATCATAATAAAAAGTTTGCACATATACATACATAGGGAGGAGCCCTCTTCAGCCACTGGTCTGCTCTGCGTCATTCACAGTTTCCTTACACCAGCCCCATTCTGCATTATGGAGCAATGGGTCAACACAATTCACATTGGCTGTGTTCACTGTGACAGCATTTCTCTCCTGCACATGTACACATTTGCCACAAAAGAAATGCACTTCAGTGTCAGGGCTGGCAGGCCAATCTCTGCAATCATTTCTGCATTAATTTAATTTTTCTTTTTGTTTATTTTTGCATTTGTTAATTTTTAGGGCCGCCTGAGACAGGTCATGTGCTGCCACTAACAAGAGATTTTGTTTACCAGAAGGGGCTCGCAGCCCACCCAATGCTTACCATGTGTAGACTTCATTGTCAGTTTTATTTGCTGACTCTCAATTGCCAGCACATGCTGGTTTCACTTCCTCTTCTTTTGTTTCTTCCTTCCGTGGAGCATGGCTCAACTACTGAGTGCTTCATTTTGATGAGTGTCCTTCCTCCCATCATCATTGGCTGTGTTGCTTCTGATACTCCCAATCCCCCCCCCCCATGTCAATGTTGCTTCTTCCCTTCCACCCCCCTTGTTTGTGGCATCCTTGCACCCGCTAAAGAAAAAAGCTCCATGATGCGGCCACCGATGGCTGCATCATAGAACTTTTTTTTCTAACTTTTAGCTATGCTGCTGGGCTGCTGGGCTGCTGTACAACATGGCTAAAAGACAAGGCAAAGTCAATAGCTCTTATTTAGGCGAGACCTATTGGGTTTTTCAGTTCTTGTTACTTATTTTTTTCAAACATATGCATGCTACAATTAGACTTATGCATTTTTACTTCTTATTATTGTTCCTCTCTTCATTTCTATTGCATACGTTTGACAAAAAAAATAAAAACATAGAAGCCTTGACAAGGCCAGACTTATTGCCTTTATCAGTGCTTGTTCTTGCACATGACTTTAATGCATAAAGAAGGCTGAGAGGGTGTACAGGTAGTGCAGGCACGACAAAATGGAGGCAAACATTAAAGATGCTACAGTGACATTGCATTGTGGCACAGTAGGGGTACATATTCACATAAAAGAAGGATGGGTTCATTATGGAGTATAGATTCTGGTAAAGCATATTAGCCAATGACGTGGAAGAAGAGCCTGGTTTTGAGTTTCTTATGAAGACTTAAGTGGTCACGTGGCCCATGTACTCTAGTGGTGGTGTGTGGTCTCTTATTATCTGTTAATCTTTCTACACACCACCTCAAATTTGGTGTGATGTTCAGGCTCTGAGATGCTCACTCATCAAGTGTGGTCAGTGAAAATTCTGTGGGTTCTCATGGTCCAAACCCCAGGAGTTCATTTGTGATTCAGGGAAGGCGTTGGGATGAGGCAGGTACGCAGAGGGTGCTAGAATTTTCTGGAAACCGAACCATGTGAATTTTATCAGCAATAATACTCCATCTGCTGATAAATCTAAAACGATCTTTAGTAATACTGTGGGATAGGTAACAGTCACACGATTCTTTTAAGCAGCCCAGAATGTTTCATAAATGTGCCAAAAGTATGTCAACCAATAAAAATATGCAATATAAAGAGAGGAAGCTCAAAATGGCCGAGCCCCAGACGCTGCAGTAATTAATGTCCTGGAAAAAGGGTAATATTGTGCTTGCAGAGGAACTTCAGAATGTGCAGTTTCCGATCCCATCATGGGAAAATAAATAAAATTCCGGAGGTTTATGGAGGAAGGCAAACATGGCCAGTACAATGCCACCATCTGCTGCCACTCCGCCCCTTGGCACTATACAACAACTTGCCCCTCTGGTGAAACCAATAACCAGAACACCGCCTCGCCGCTGTTCCTGCAGGACGGAGAATACCAGCCCCTATGTTTCGCTGAGGGTTGCATGCATGGGTTCAGGGAGGTATGGGGCCCCTGCATGACTTCATTTATGGGATTCTCCCAAAAGGCAGTCTCAGAAGCGTTGCGTTACAGTCCTGTCCGCCATGTCTGGTGCACATTGTTGAATCCAGGTTTAGAACCTTCGTGGGGTTTCATCAGGCGTTTGTTCAGTCTACGGAGCACAGTTGAGCTGAAGTCTTCCTGCCCCAGGCCTGCGAGAAGTGGCCCTGTGGAAACGCTCTGGGGTACAGTCCTTGTTTGTGATATTTGAACGCACTTGCAACAAGTCTGTAAGGACTTTCTCCGGTGAACTTGAAGCTAGTTATGGTTCGTCCCATGAGAGCGCGTTGGATTGGGACATCGGTGAACTTGAAGCTAGTTATGGTTCGGCCCATGAGAGCGCGTTGGATTGGGACATCAGGGGAGAACTAAAGAGACCTAACAAGAGAAGTGGATGGAGACATAATATGAGAAACATACAAGACACTTGAGGGCAAACATGAATTGTGGTATTATTTTTTAGGTCAAATGGCGCCACTTAGAAATTCACACTCTATTCATAAAGCTCACTGTTGTGAACGGTGCTACAAGGTAAAGAGAACCACAATCCCTCTTTAAGTTTGGCAAAAGCCTACACATGAAAAAACTCCCTAGCACACGTTTTGAATTAAAGGTCGTTACAATGTACAAGTGTTTCCACCATAACCAAAGTGAAGAGCAGAGGACTGGGAGGGGAGAGGACAGCTCAAGAGAGCTTTACAAAGAGACATAAGGAGAGTTGGACAGAGATCTAAAGAGAGGGGAGACAGAAAGGGAATCAAAAGCAGAGTTGGAGGATCAGATAAGAGACAGACATCAGAGAGGAGATGCACAGAGGCTCGAGCAATGGGGGACTTTGACCAAGGCTGAGTGATGGGGGATCGATGGGCAATGGCCTAACAAGAGAGATGGGCGAACACCTGAGCGGAGAGATGGACATAGACTAGAGGAGAGAGATTGGCATTTCTGACAAGGAGAGAGAAGTATGAAGTTCGAACAAAACAGGTAACTAGAGACTCAAGACAGGGGACTCAGAGACAAGAGGAGGGGAAACTGACAGGTACCTGAAGGAGAGCTGAACAGAGCACTGAACTGCAACCTTAGCTCTGACGTGTGGCGAGCTGGACAGAGATGTCAGTGAGAAGAGAGGGGGCAGATACCTGTGGGGAGACTGACCAATGATCTAAAGGGAGATGGAGAGAGAGTTTTCTTTTTATGGCTCGCTTCTTCTGCTACCTCTCTCCTCCGCCATTTTAGCGTTCTCTGACCTCCCCTCTCTGTCCTAGCGACTTTTCTATTGTCTCTCCTGTTGCATCTGAGACACTCCTCGCTGTCCTACTCATTACCATCTGCTTCCCTCTCTCGTTTCTCTCAATTTCCTGACCTTCTCTGTCCCTTCCCCGGTGCAGTGACTGCATCCCCCCTCCGACTGCATTCCCCCTCCAACCCCACTTAATGGAACTCTGCTTTTCTGTATATAGATAACTAATCACTAGTATATGCCAGTTTAATGGAACTCTACCTGAGGAAATCTACTATGTATGTATATATATATGTATATAGGGCAGGCGCGGTGCGTCCATTGGGGCGTAGGGGCGAAGCCCCACTAAGCCCCATGGACCCACCACGTCGTCACTAGAAGCCAAACACAATTATTTTAAAAAATCGCGCTATCTGCCGGCCGGGAAACCGGGAGACACCCGACCTTCCCGGAGTGCGCAAGGGGGGGGGGAGAAGGATCGGGCTGCTGCAGCTGCGCAAGTGTATTTTTGGGCACAAACATGCCCGCGCATGCGCAGATCGTTTTCTTGTGAATTCCCCCTTAGAGAGAGGACCAGGGGGCGGGCCGCAGCCCCCGGGGTTACACAGGGCGACTGGGCGAGGAGACATGGTGCCCCCCCAGCCAATCCTGGCGCAGGATTGGCTGGTCACTACATAGCCCGGTTACATAACCCCTGACGGATAGCACGGCCGACTTTAGTGCTGGGAAACCAGGTTCGAGCCTCTTATCGAACCATAAAAATGTATACATGACTTACTTTGGTGTTAAATAAATAGATATTTTAAAAAAACAAATAAAAATGATGTTCTGACTAAGGTGTGAAATTGGTGTTGAATAAATATATGTTTTTAAAAACAATTAATATTAATCATGTATCATTGGTGCTGGAGTACAAGGTTCGAGACTGGTATTAAACACTGACAAGCTGTGTGCTAAGTTATATGGTCATAAAAATACATGAATAATGGATGCAGGATGGGTGGATGCATGAATGGATGCAGGATGAATGATGGGTGAATGGATGGGTGGATGCATGAATGAATGATGGATGCAGGATGGGTGGATGGGTAGATGAATGAATGATGGATGCAGGATGGATGCAGGGTGGATGGATGGGTGCATGAATGAATGATGGATGCAGGATGGGTGGATGGATGGATGATGGATGCAGGATGGATGCAGGGTGGATGGATGGGTGCATGAATGAATGATGGATGGATGGATGGGTGGATGCAGGAATGGATGCAGGATGGATGATGGATGGGTGGATGGATGGGTGAATGGATGGATGCATGAATGAATGATGGATGCTGGATGGGTGGATGGATGGGTGGATGAATGAATGATGGATGCAGGATGGATGGGTGGATGGATGGATGGGTGCATGAATGAATGATGGATGCAGGATGGATGGGTGGATGGATGGGTGCATGAATGAATGATGGATGCAGGATGGGTGGATGGATGGGTGGATGGGTGGACACATGAATGGATGCAGGATGAATGATGGGTGGATGAATGGATGGGTGGATGCATGAATGCATGATGGATGCAGGATGGGTGGCTGAATGAATGATGGATGCAGGATGGATGCAGGGTGGATGGATGGGTGCATGAATGAATGATGGATGCAGGATGGATGGATGGATGGATGGATGGATGGGTGGATGCATGAATGGATGCAGGAATGGATGCAGGAATGGATGATGGATGGGTGGATGGGTGGGTGGATGGATGGATGCATGAATGAATGATGGATGGATGGGTGGATGGGTGGATGGATGGGTGGATGAATGAATGATGGATGCAGGGTGGATGGATGGATGGATGGGTGCATGAATGAATGATGGATGCAGGATGGGTGGATGGATGGGTGGACACATGAATGGATGCAGGAATGGATGCAGGATGGGTGGATGGATGGGTGGATGGATGGGTGGATGGATGGATGCATGAATGAATGATGGATGGATGGATGGATGCAGGATGGATGGGTGGATGGATGGATGGGTGGATGCATGAATGAAAGATGGATGCAGGATGGATGGGTGGATGGATGGATGGGTGGATGCATGAATGAATGATGGATGCAGGATGGATGGGTGAATGCATGAATGAATGATGGATGCTGGATGGATGGGTGGATGCATGAATGAATGATGGATGCAGGATGAATGCAGAATTGATGGATGGGTGGGTGGGTGGATGGGTGGATGCATGAATGATGTATGGATGGATGCAAGGTGGTTCGGGCTCGTTCGCTGCGCTCGCTCGCTACGCTCGCTGCAATATGCAAATTAGTTTACGCCCCACCACTTTCAAATGTCACCAGCCGCCCCTGATATAGGGATAACTCTAATCACTAGTATAGGCAGTAAACCTTTGTACCATCTACCATTCTTATGTGACTCTTAGAGTATATCCAGTCATATCCCTTCCCTATGTATATAGAGATAGCTCTAACCGCTAGTATATGCAGGAGTCCGCTGTGCTCTCTACCATTCCTATGTGACTCTTAGAGTATATCCATTTGTATCTCCTCCTGGTGTGACTTTACATCTTGTACATTTGCAATTTTTTTCTGTTTGTATCCTTTATGTAACGCATGTAATCCTAAATCCTTATGTTTCAACTGGTTCTTATGTAAAGCACTCTGACACCTTCGGGTAAAGTTCGCGCTATATAAAATCGAATAAATAAATAAAAAATAAAATAAAAAAATACATGGACAGAGATCCGAGACAGAGCTGAACCGGGAAGAGATCTGAAGGGCGACGGACGCTTATCTTGACGAGGGCTGGACAGGGACCCGAGGCGGAGAGATGGACAGAGATTCGGGGTGAGAATTAGGCAGATCGACCCGAAGGGCGTAGGGTGCTGGGCAGACCGAAGGAAGCGACTGGATAAAAACTGAAGCGAGTGATTGGACGGTGACCGGAAGGGATGGGCGGACAGTGACCAGCGAGGAGAGGTAAAGGCAGCTCTGAGCACAGGCCCCACCTGGCTGAGGCTCACCAGCACAGAGCGCGCTTCCGGCGGGGCGGCGCGAGGTGTTACGCCACAAAGAGATTGAAATCAGGTTGTTTATAGAAGGCGCTGTCTCTTCCCGGGGCCGGGAGATTGAACGCTTTGCTCTGCTTAGCCTCCCACAGCCCTGTGCCTGTCTGTGGGAAGAGATGGGGGAGGGGCATTCCTGGGTACTTACAGCCCAGCGGTGCGATGTGTTGCCTCCCAGAATCTTTATCTGCAAAGAAGCTGGCAATGGACTGGACTCAGGAATGCTTCCAAGGCCCCACCTGTCCTGCAATCAGCGCTGTCTGTACTGCCCCTTTCCAACCATGGCCCACAGCTCTGACCAGCAACAACCACCATCCTCGCCTCTGTCCTCTTACAACCCATCTGCCCGTGCGGCTGTGCATTCAGTGCCCTCCAGGGCAAAAGACCTAAAAAGACAAGTTGGGGGACGCTGACGTCACAGCAGGAAGTGACGTCACGAAATGTGGTTTGCCCCATCAGACTCATTGCCTCACCCTCGCTCACCCCTTAGATGCGATTGCATCAGTGAAGCCAGCGCGCGCGCGCAGCGTTCTGGATGAGCTCCGATCTCGTCCCCGAGAGGCCAAAGAGTGAATGTGTGGCTCCATTTGCTCCAGTTATCGAGCTCGCGGTAAAATAAGTACGAGGACGCCTTCCACCCGCGTGGTACCCCGACTCGACTGCCCTCAATTAACTCTACCCAACAACCTCCACATACACCTTTGTTACCCTGCAACAACAGCTGCCAGGACTGCCTTCTAGCGACCCCAAACTCATCACTGTCCTACCATCGCTGCACTCTTCTCTACCCTCCTACAAACACCGCTGCCAGCACTGCCATGCTGCCCCCACCGCTCACTTCCTACACAGCTCACTCACCCTCATCACTGCGCTCCTACAAACACAGATCTCAGCACTGCTCTCCGACAACTACTGTTCTCTGCTGCGCCCACTCACCGTCTTCCTCTTTGTTGCCCTCCTACAACAGTACTCTTCTCAGCCCTTCTCGAACCCTCTGCTGTGTTCCCCACACACCGCACCGATCTCATCTCTCTGCAGTCTCTGCCCCCAGTGTCCCATCTCTACCTACCTTCCAGCGCCTTGAGTCGCGCAGAGCTCCCCTGCTCTGCTCGGCTGCAGTGTGGGCTCCGCCCTCGCACAGGTGCACCTGCAGGTTCACACAGGTGAGCCTGCAGGCCTGACATCGAAACAGACGTGTGTTTATGTAAGCGTCGGGTGTGGTAATTGACGATCTTGCTCACTTTCACTAATAGCTGTCGGTGCCCCCGAGGCCTGGAAACAGGCAGGGCGTCGCAGGGCCAAGCTGTCTGTCAGTCTGCGAGCTCGGAAGTCAGTGATTCGGCTCTCCAGGAAAGACTCGATACATTCATAGATTACCGAAGCGGCACAGGGAGGCCCGGCACTCAAGGCGTGCCAACATCGTAGGGCATCGTGGAGCCTGGCAGAGCACGGCGGGGCCTCGCAGAGCATGGATGAGCATGGCATCTCAGAACATGGCGTGCTTCGCAGAGTATGACATGACATCTTAGAACATGGCAGAGCATGACAGGGTCTCACAAAGCATTATCGAGCATGACCGGACACGCAGAGTGTGACCGGACGAATCTACCTGTCAGTCTTGCGAGATCGCTCTGTTGAGGAAGCCCCGGTTCCCTGGCACGCTGTCTCACACCAGAGATGATAGCCACAGCCAGGGCGAGGAGATTATTCCAAGGAGTCAGACAGCAAGACCAGCACTTCATTTGAGCCGGTGGTTGCAGGTGAGGCGCATTGCCACTACTTATCGTTAGTGCCTGTCACTTCTTTTCATCATCAGCCTTTGAACCAGAACAACGGAGAGAAAGACAGAGAAGGGGGAAATAAGGAGCAATCGAATGACAGAAAAAACAGTGACAAAGGGAGACGGCAGGGTTGAAAAAGAGCCTGCCAGAGTGGGATAAAGGGCAGGGAGTGCATGGGTGTTGTTGAAAGAGACACGAGGTGGAATCGAGGCTAGAAAGCCTTGGCCTCCGGCAAGCCCTACATACGTCAGTCATTGCCAGGGGATTTTCAGGAAAACTTTGGGCCCAGGCATACATTCTTGTACGAATTAAGCAATGAAAAGCCCTATGCTGAAGCTCACTTTGCCACTGGATTCAAGCAAGCCTGACTGAAGACGGCTGGAATGCCAGAAACCGGTCCTCGGAAGCTTGTTTCCGGTCCAGGGAAGGCATAGCTTGGCAGTTCGGGCTGGACTGTTCCCATGAGGCACAGGGTCAGACTGATTTGCATATGCCATGTCTGAACTGGGGTGGCAGAGTGGGCTAAAGAACGGTGATGGATCAAACCCAGATCTGTTGACTGGGGGTGAGTGTTTGATTGGTTCAGATGCTTCGTCCATCACTACCCCCTTTTGTACAAGCACTAAAACAGGCTTACAGAGGGCCAGGACGTATTTTCAATTTCTAAGGGATGAACACGTACAGTGGCGGCTCCTCTGCTAAGACAGGGGAGCGTCGCCACACTGCTCTTTGAGCAGTGCAAAAAAATAAAAATAAAATGACAATTACATGAAGTTATCATTTTATTTTTCACCGCCAACTCGGAGCCAGGTTAGAGAGGGGAGGGCTGGGCAGAGGAGGAGGAGGAGTGGTTTGCACTCCCTAACTGCGTCAGAAATGCTGATGATTTGCCAATGACCATACTTGACTTTTCTATTTCTCTCCTGTTCAGTAGTGTGCCCGCGAAGGTAGCGGGGGCACGGGGCACTCGTTCGTGCGTCAGGCTACGAGGTGACTATGTCAGCGGCGAGTGGTATGGCCGGTAGGCCTGAGGGGAACAATGTTCTTGTGTCGAGACGGCTGGCCCCGAGACGGGTGGCCCCGGGAAGAAGTCGAGAGCCTGGAATGTCTCGGTGAGCTGGCGCAAGGAGGAATTGCCCAAGTTGTGCTCAGGAAAGGGCCGCTGGTGTAACATTCCACCCGGAGGGTCTCCGGTGAGGTGAGGTATCACAAGGTTGGAGTACAGTTACAGGGCTTCGAGAGGCAGCCCAGGGGGGAAGTAGCCAAGATGTGCTCAGTGAAGGGCCGCTGGTATCACATTCCGCACCAAATGGTTTTCGTATGGTATCGCACCGATGGAGTGCAGTTATTGGGCATCGGTACACATAGCTGGGTTAGAGGATAAGGGTCTTTCATTCAGAGCGCAGGTGGGGGAAGGTGACGGACCTGTGGGCCCGGATCACCTTTGTGGCGGTAGAAAGACCTTGGAACAGTAAAATTGACCGACGGAATAGACGGGAGTCCGCCTTGCGTACTCCCTAGGCCAGCACTGAGGGGGGAGACGGTAAGCTCTCCGCTGTGAAATAGGGCCCCGGCTGGGGAGGCTAGGGCGACAGGTTACGAGCCTCCTGGGTTCCTGGTCAGCCTGGTGGTCGGAGGGTGGGCCCCCGGAGAAGGCGGACAAGGATCAGAGGTTGGGGGCCCTCTCCTCATGGGGTGCAGGTGGGTTCCACCTCGCGCGGATGCACGGCATGGAAGAGGGGAGCCAGAAGGCCCCTTAGTGTTGGAGGATTAGAATCTTTTTCTGGCGGAAGAAGATCACGAAGTCAAGAATGAAATTGTGTTGATAACTGTATATAATGAATTTGGAAATGCCTTGTCATGTTTATGAAATGTCAAAATATTAAACATGGCCGTTTTACACCCACACAAATCTCTGTGGTTGATTTCATGTGGGTTGTAAAGTTATGGGAGGGAGCGGGGAGCATGCTGGGGGATCCGGGTCCTATGCCAAGCGCGAGCGGAGCATCGGTGAGCGCGCACTTAGGACCCGGCCCCCCGGCCCCCGCCCCTACCTTATCTGGATAGGGGCGGCCGGTCTGCCCCAATGGGCGACCGGCCGCTTAACTCTTCCGGGGCAGGAGGACGCGCTTCCGGTGTGACAGAGGGCGGAGCCTGGTGACCTATTTAGGTCCCAGGAGCAGGGCCCCCGGCCTCTCCTTCCTCGGTTGCACCGGACCGGTGGCGGCCTCCCAGGAGCGTCCCTCCTCCACCCCCTTGTCTAGTTTTAAACTCCCACCCACCCGTCCCTTTAGCTCAGTGGATTAGAGGGGCGTGTTGCGGTAGAAAGACCTTGGAACAGTAAAATTGACCGACTGAATAGACGGGAGTCCGCCTTGCGTACTCCCTAGGCCAGCACTGAGGGGGGAGACGGTAAGCTCTCCGCTGTGAAATAGGGCCCCGGCTGGGGAGGCTAGGGCGACAGGTTACGAGCCTCCTGGGTTCCTGGTCAGCCTGGTGGTCGGAGGGTGGGCCCCTGGAGTAGGCGGACAAGGATCAGAGGTTGGGGGCCCACTCCTCATGTGGCGCAGGTGGGTTCCGCCTCGCGTGGATGCACGGCATGGAAGAGGGGAGCCAGAAGCCCCCTTAGTGTTGGAGGATTAGAATCTTTTTCTGGCGGAAGAAGATCACGAAGTCAAGAATGAAATTGTGTTGATAACTGTATATAATGAATTTGGAAATGCCTTGTCATGTTTATGAAATGTCAAAATATTAAACATGGCCGTTTTACACCCACACAAATCTCTGTGGTTGATTTCATGTGGGTTGTAAAGTTATGGGAGGGAGCGGGGAGCATGCTGGGGGATCCGGGTCCTAAGACAGAGAAGGGGGAAATAAGGAGCAATCGAATGACAGAAAAAACAGTGACAAAGGGAGACGGCAGGGTTGAAAAAGAGCCTGCCAGAGTGGGATAAAGGGCAGGGAGTGCATGGGTGTTGTTGAAAGAGACACGAGGTGGAATCGAGGCTAGAAAGCCTTGGCCTCCGGCAAGCCCTACATACGTCAGTCATTGCCAGGGGATTTTCAGGAAAACTTTGGGCCCAGGCATACATTCTTGTACGAATTAAGCAATGAAAAGCCCTATGCTGAAGCTCACTTTGCCACTGGATTCAAGCAAGCCTGGCTGAAGACGGCTGGAATGCCAGAAACCGGTCCTCGGAAGCTTGTTTCCGGTCCAGGGAAGGCATAGCTTGGCAGTTCGGGCTGGACTGTTCCCATGAGGCACAGGGTCAGACTGATTTGCATATGGCCATGTCTGAACTGGGGTGGCAGAGTGGGCTAAAGAACGGTGATGGATCAAACCCAGATCTGTTGACTGGGGGTGAGTGTTTGATTGGTTCAGATGCTTCGTCCATCACTACCCCCTTTTGTACAAGCACTAAAACAGGCTTACAGAGGGCCAGGACGTATTTTCAATTTCTAAGGGATGAACACGTACAGTGGCGGCTCCTCTGCTAAGACAGGGGAGCGTCGCCACACTGCTCTTTGAGCAGTGCAAAAAAATAAAAATAAAATGACAATTACATGAAGTTATCATTTTATTTTTCACCGCCAACTCGGAGCCAGGTTAGAGAGGGGAGGGCTGGGCAGAGGAGGAGGAGGAGTGGTTTGCACTCCCTAACTGCGCATGACGGTTTGGGCCAGCCAAACCGTCATGCATACTTTGCATGTTCTCCAGCAGGCTACTGTAATGCACAGCCTGGGGAGGAAGATGCACAGGCTCTCTGAGCATCGAACCATGGTGCTCCGACCAATCATAATGCTGCCATAAAGGAGTGTCGTGATTGGCTGGGAACCTGGGCGTTTCCATTCTGCCATGTACTGCAGAGACAAGAGGACGCAGGAGAGACAGCGGCGTTCCCAGGTAAGTTTATTTTATTTTCACCCCACCTCACCACCCCCGCTCCTAGGCAGCCACCACTGAACACGTATACATACCACCCATAAACTTGACTGGTGATTTTTAGTTCAAGCACCCTTGATAACCCTGCTTAGATTAAGGAGTAGGTGCCTCTGACACTGACATGGCAGGAGGAACTAAAGGGGAAAATTAAACACATCCATTTAGGACCATTTCCTGCACAATCGGAGTTTGGCCGAGTACCAAACTACTGTGTGGCAGGTCTTCAAGGTCAGATTTTGATGAACTCCTATTGCTAAATTTTATGGGGTCACCTAAACATTTGCTGAGAAGGGTTGTAGCTGGAACCAACGTTGTGGGAGCTGTGAAAGGCCTAAACGGATGGATTTGTTTTTGGAGATGGGAAAGGCAATATTTAACACATACAATGTCAGTGGTGTAGAGTTCCTGCAATTTAGGGGCTTGACAAAGGGAGAAGGAAAGTTGTACAGTGACTATGTTAGTCTATAGGGAAGACGGGGTAGGGCTTTTAACAAGGAGAGGGTGTCCAGGACAATTTTAAGCTAGGCACGGTAGGAATTCATTCAGTGGTCGGAGACTTCTCTATGGAGCTCTTGAAATAGCATGTTAGGGTTGATCTTGAACAAGTTCAGTAACCTTTAGGTGTAGCAGAAATGCCAATCTTCTCAGAAGGTTAGGAGATCCCAGAGCACTCCATTAGAAATCAGGGAAATCAAATGGGCTATGGAGAAGTTCGATAAAAGGAAGGGTCGGGGTATGGCAGGTTCCCAGTTGAATTTGAGCACACCTGTGACGTTTATTTACTGGAAGGCTAAGAGTCTCAAGAAAGAAGCACATTGCCAGAATCACTGAGGGACACTGTTATCTTCCTTTTAAAACTGTGCATGGACACTGCAGAATGCACTAGTTATCCTTCCTTGTCGGTGACTCAAAGTTAGAGATCTTGGGTATATATCTGAGGCAATTTTTCTAACCTGGCCAATGTGGCCTTAGATGTGTGCAGTGTTTACACAGCACATAGATTGTGCCTTTTATGAAAGTTTAATTGTGCCGGACAGATGCTGGCCATAGCTTCGCGCTCACATTCCAAATATAGCCCACCCACTCACATCTGTGGTTAAAGAAAAAAACTGCTGGAGTGCTCCTGAACTGTGTTACCAGTGGGGCTGCACAACAATGAGAGAATTGTCTCTAGACATCAAACTCAGTTCTTCATCAAGGGATGCACAAAGAGTCCTAAATTGGGCGGCATACAGGCATACAATCTCAGGCAGGGCTTTAAAAAGGATGAAAAACTAGGCTGGGATCTCTCTAACGGGCGTGGCCGATGTAATTAAGTTTTTCAAAAATCAATTACTATTTCTATCAAAAAGAACTTGACGTGTTAGATTCACAGGAGAGACAAGGGGAACACAAGGGAAAGAAGTTTTGTGTATTTGCTAAAATTGGAACATTCTTACACTCATACATGAACTTCAACATTCATACTCATATATACAATTTTCTATGGTCAGGAATACAGTGATTAAAGAAGGGCAAACATGAAAGGGGGAGTTGAAAAAGGTGTTCACAAACAAAGTGTCAAAAAACAGAAGGGCAAAGCATTTAGAATTCAATTTATAATTTTACACAATAGGCCATCCAAAAGATGAATCAATATTTTCAAAAATATGTTGTTCTCTATATTCAATGATTGGCCTAACACAATGCTGGTCGACGCGTTTCGAGTTCCCAGTGTGAGGAACTCTCTTCAGGACCTCTGATGGTTCTGAAAAAATAAAGAAAGAACTCTGTCTTATTTAAATGTCATGAGACTCAATATGTCCACAACCAACTCCCAGCCGGGAGCGTTGGCTCTCTTACCTTTAGCTAGTTCCCACATATACGGTGATGTGCATAGTGGCAGTCATTCTCTGAAAATAATAATGATAATGACCCCTGTAAGTGTTTTTTGTGTATTTTGTAAAACAGATCTTAGAAGCAGTGTCAGAAAAGATTATGAATGAAGGTCCTTACTTATGGCTGTAGGCAGCTTGTCTCTCTTGGGGATTCAGTTCTCAGCTGGGCTGGACTTGCTGTATGTCTGCAGACCCAAAAAGTACGTCTAATTACTCATTTGCTCCATCTGGCGAGTTTGCACGCAATGGTGAAATTAAAAGGTTTCATACCTTAGCACTTTCTTTTCTTTAGGTATACCAGTGCTCTCGTCGCTTTGAATGCACGATCTACAAAAAGATTCAAAGAAAACGGTGTTTGTTCAGCTCCTACTGCAGGTTCCTAAGTACATGCATAGTCTATGTTCATTTGCTGGCGTGTGCTAGGGCCGCCGTATGTTGTAAAAAAGGTTCTGCCCTGCTGATGTCTACTGTGATTATGCGGTAGTCCTCTACCATCTGTTGTGGTATCGCTCGTTAGTTTGGGGCATATTTAATTTAATTTACCTGGAAGGAGGCTTCTCGTGTCTCTCCGCTTGGCGTTTTCCTGTTGTGCTCGTCTTCGGCAGGTCTCGTGTTGATATCGCGTGATCACTTGCTTCAGGGCTTCTGGGATTTGTAGTTCTGTCGAGTAGTTTCAGCCTTGCTGCGCAATCGCGTTATGCCGTCTTGTGATTTATGGAAGGAGCAGTGAACTCTGTAATCGAAATTCATGAGTTCGAATCTTCTTAGTGTGTTGGTGATGCAAATATACAGATGGTAGAGCAATTTCCGAGTTGTGTCACAACGAGTGGGGCCAGAGCGCTGTAATATTCATAATAAAGACGTAATTTTGTCCGTTTTCCTGAGAAATAAAAATTAGAGATTGAAAATCTCAGACAGTTCATTCAATCCTTCTGTGGCTGTATTGAATTTAATGATTAGCATTGCTTCTTGTTTAGATAGTTTGATCTCCAGGTCACCGCCTCTAGCATCACGTTCTACTTTCGAGATTACAGTCCATTGTAATTGTTGCTCTGTGTGAGACTGTGAATGCCAGTGATTTTACAAGAGGGGCGGTTTGTACATGTCTTCTGATTCTGGATTTATGTTGGGATATCCGATAACGAATTTCTTGTGATGTTTTACCAATGTATACTTTTTGGCATGGACACTGGATTGCGTAAATTACATATTTCGATTTACAATTTGTAAAGGTTTCATGTCTCCAAAAAACACCTTTATGACTGAACAGGTCTCCTTCGATTGTGGAGTTACAGCAAGCACAATTTCCACATTTATGGTGGCCTTTCACAGGGGGTAAGTTGACAAAATCCCGCAATGTTGGCATGCGTTCTTGGGGCATAGCTGCCCGCACGATTTGGTTACTTATACTTGTGTCCTTTCTGAAGGCAAAAAGTGGGACGTCTGTTAGTTTTTTGTCTAGTCCTTGTACTAGATGCCAGTTATTTCTGATCTGTTTCTTGAGCCAATTTGATGTTGGGCAATAGGTGGAAACACAGACTATCCTGTCCTGTGGTGTTTTCTGGTTGGATTGCAGTAATGTCTCACGGGGGGTCCACCAGGCTCTTTTTATTGCTCTTTTTAGGGTAACCCCTTAAAAGCAAGTTGTCTTTTAGCTTGTTTGCGTGGAAGAAGAACTCGTCCTTAAAGGCACAGTTCCGTCTAATTCGCAGGAATTGGCCGACTGGTAAATTGTCTTTCAGACTTCGCGGGTGGTTGCTTGTATAGTGCAAGGATTTATTTCTATCCGTCTTTTTCTTGTACAGGGTTGTTTTTAAGTTACCCTCAGAGGGATAGATCTCCACATCCAAGAACGGTAGTTTACTGCGTGAGTAGTTTAAACTTAGTTTGATATCCTCTGTTTGATTATTTAACCAATCGTGGAATTTGTGTAGCTGCTCTTCTGTTCCTTTCCAAGTTAAAAAAATGTCATCGATATATCGGATCCAGCATCCGATATACTGCTGGTAAGGGTTATTTTCATATATGAATTTCTCTTCATGTTGTGACATGTACAACACAGCCAGCTCTGGGGCAAAGGGGCACCCCATCGCTACACCTTTGATTTGGTAATAGAAGTCCTCTTTGAACTTGAAATAGTTCCTTTTAAGTGCTATACTGGCTAGTTCAAGAATAAATTCTGTTGGTATCCTCATTGGTCTCTCTCGTTTGTTAAGGTAAAATTCCAAGACTGCTAGCCCTTCTTCCTGAGGAATCTGAGTGTATAAGGATGTAACATCCATGCTCACCATAAAATCTGTCTGATCCTCAAATTGAATTGTTGCAAGCTTGTTAATGCAATCTGTCGTGTCTTTTATATATGATTTCACATAGGTCATACACGGTTTCAGGAAAAAATCTACAAATTTTGAGATTGGTTCGAGCAACGATTCGCAACCAGAAACTATTGGTCGCCCGGGTGGTTGATGTTCATCTTTGTGCACTTTCGGCAGTACATAGAAGATTGGTGTCCTAGGGTGTCTGTTTTGCAGGTATTCATATTCTCTCTTACCAAGGAGGCCGTTTTCGAAACCTGTCTGGAGGATTTTGAAAAGTTGGTTCTGTAATTCCCATGTTGGATCATTTGGGATTTTTTTGTAGCAATTTGCATCTGAAAGCTGTCTGTTGACCTCAGTCGTATATTCCGAGGCCCCCCATACCACTATTGATCCGCCTTTGTCGGCTTGCTTTATGACGATAGACTGGTCATTTTTTAGATTTTGTAACGCTTCTTTCTGTGGTTTACTCAGATTGTATTTGATAAACCCATGTCTTTTATTTTCCTGAACTGAAATTGCCGAAAGAATAGTTCTTTCAAAGGTCAAGACCTCCTTTGGTATTTTATTCGATGGCGGGCAAAATTTTGAGGGTCTCCTCAGACCTGTGGTTTCGGTACTTTCAAGAAGTTGTTGTCCTGCAAAAAAGGTTGTTAACCTAATCTTCCTGCAAAATTCGATGAATTCTGTTTTCAATTGTACGTAGTTGGTAAATCTCGTAGGGACAAAAGAAAGTCCTTTCTCTGGTGCACTAACTTCTGTAGTTGTCAAAATTTTTGTTGACAGATTATGTATGGAGGTTTCTTTTAGTTTCTGTAAGTCCGTGTTCGAGTTGACATTTCCCATGGTTGTTCGTTGAATCTTGTTTTCCCCCTTGGCTTTGGTTGGCCTCTCCCTAAAAAAGGCTGCTGTTGAGCTTGAGGGTTTTGTTGATGGAAGTTGCCTCTTCTATTGTAACCTCCTCTATTATTAGTATTGTCCGATTCACTCCCGCTTGATGATGATGATGTGTCGGAAAAAGTGATGTAATTATTCTTGGATCTTCCTTGATATTCGGACAGGTAGCGTTTAGAATTGGTACTTGTATAGAAATCTTGATTTAAGTAAGGATACGCCTTTTCAAGGGAGAAGTTCTTTTTATCCTTTTCAAATTTGGACTCTTTTTGATTTATGGTGTAGTCCTTAAACTCTAGGATATCTTTTTCGATTTTATCCAGTAAGGCTTTAGAGTCGGTGATCAGTTGGTTTGTTTTTATTTCTGATTCCAATTTTTCGATTTCACTGAGTTGATCTTTTGAGAGTCGTTGGGCTGTCTCGATTGTTAAGACCATAAGGTCCCTACTACACTTAGTCTCGATGAAACTGTAGCCTTTTTTGTATATTGGATCCTCTGTGAAGATTACAGGAATGTTGCGTACTATTAATCCATTTGGAATAGTCCCGGAACGTAAATGCTGAATGAGGTAGTGTCCGTGGAGGTCTGTTCTTATCTGTTTCTTCTTCAGCCTAAGAAGTTTTTCAGATTCATTATTTATTTTAGCAGTAGAGCTCAACGCTGCCGAGCTGAATAGAGGTGGATTGCTGATAAGCTTTTGAATATGGTCTTCACTATATGCAAAAGTTTCGTTCTCTGACATGATCTGATTGGTTCTTAAACGTGTCTTAATGTCAGTGTTAGCTATCTTAAGAACAAATTATAAGTGTGAGGGAATTTAAAAACGTGGAAGTAAAAAACATACATACAGTGGCTCACTCATCCTCTACCTGTCCAGAAAGGTACTCAATCTACCAAAGACAAACCGTAGTTTGCCCAATTCTACCCCCACCTGGTGGGCACACAATGTTGAACAAACGATCAGACGGGCTATCTCGTCCTTTGTAACCTCGCGGGACTGCTCCCGCTACAAATAGCGAAAACCAAAGTAAGGGTTTGGCTTCTCTGCAGTAAGGCCAAGCCTTATATATCATAAACAACCACAATTTGCCAGTACTGCAATATTGTTTCTCAAAGCATCAGCATGACGAAAAAGAATTAAACTCTTTCATCAGAACAATCACATTTGTTTGAGTTAATCATTTTATTTTTCCAAAAGTTATTCAAAAATCAATTACTATTTCTATCAAAAAGAACTTGACGTGTTAGATTCACAGGAGAGACAAGGGGAACACAAGGGAAATAAGTTTTGTGTATTTGCTAAAATTGGAACATTCTTACACTCATACATGAACTTCAACATTCATACTCATATATACAATTTTCTATGGTCAGGAATACAGTGATTTAAGAAGGGCAAACATGAAAGGGGGAGTTGAAAAAGGTGTTCACAAACAAAGTGTCAAAAAACAGAAGGGCAAAGCATTTAGAATTCAATTTATAATTTTACACAATAGGCCATCCAAAAGATGAATCAATATTTTCAAAAATAAGTTGTTCTCTATATTCAATGATTGGCCTAACACAATGCTGGTCGACGCGTTTCGAGTTCCCAGTGTGAGGAACTCTCTTCAGGACCTCTGATGGTTCTGAAAAAATAAAGAAAAAACTCTGTCTTTTGTGGGAGCAGTCCCGCGAGGTTACAAAGGACGAGATAGCCCGTCTGATCGTTTGTTCAACATTGTGTGCCCACCAGGTGGGGGTAGAATTGGGCAAACTACGGTTTGTCTTTGGTAGATTGAGTACCTTTCTGGACAGGTAGAGGATGAGTGAGCCACTGTATGTATGTTTTTTACTTCCACGTTTTTAAATTCCCTCACACTTATAAATTGTTCTTAAGATAGCTAACACTGACATTAAGACACGTTTAAGAACCAATCAGATCATGTCAGAGAACGAAACTTTTGCATATAGTGAAGACCATATTCAAAAGCTTATCAGCAATCCACCTCTATTCAGCTCGGCAGCGTTGAGCTCTACTGCTAAAATAAATAATGAATCTGAAAAACTTCTTAGGCTGAAGAAGAAACAGATAAGAACAGACCTCCACGGACACTACCTCATTCAGCATTTACGTTCCGGGACTATTCCAAATGGATTAATAGTACACAACATTCCTGTAATCTTCACAGAGGATCCAATATACAAAAAAGGCTACAGTTTCATCGAGACTAAGTGTAGTAGAGACCTTATGGTCTTAACAATCGAGACAGCCCAACGACTCTCAAAAGATCAACTCAGTGAAATCGAAAAATTGGAATCAGAAATAAAAACAAACCTACTGATCACCGACTCTAAAGCCTTACTGGATAAAATCGAAAAAGATATCCTAGAGTTTAAGGACTACACCATAAATCAAAAAGAGTCCAAATTTGAAAAGGATAAAAAGAACTTCTCCCTTGAAAAGGCGTATCCTTACTTAAATCAAGATTTCTATACAAGTACCAATTCTAAACGCTACCTGTCCGAATATCAAGGAAGATCCAAGAATAATGACATCACTTTTTCCGACACATCATCATCATCAAGCGGGAGTGAATCGGACAATACTAATAATAGAGGAGGTTACAATAGAAGAGGCAACTTCCATCAACAAAACCCTCAAGCTCAACAGCAGCCTTTTTTAGGGAGAGGCCAACCAAAGCCAAGGGGGAAAACAAGATTCAACGAACAACCATGGGAAATGTCAACTCGAACACGGACTTACAGAAACTAAAAGAAACCTCCATACATAATCTGTCAACAAAAATGTTGACAACTACAGAAGTTAGTGCACTAGAGAAAGGACTTTCTTTTGTCCCTACGAGATTTACCAACTACGTACAATTGAAAACAGAATTCATCGAATTTTGCAGGAAGATTAGGTTAACAACCTTTTTTGCAGGACAACAACTTCTTGAAAGTACCGAAACCACAGGTCTGAGGAGACCCTCTAAATTTTGCCCGCCATCGAATAAAATACCAAAGGAGGTCTTGACCTTTGAAAGAACTATTCTTTCGGCAATTTCAGTTCAGGAAAATAAAAGACATGGGTTTATCAAATACAATCTGAGTAAACCACAGAAAGAAGCGTTACAAAATCTAAAAAATGACCAGTCTATCGTCATAAAGCAAGCCGACAAAGGCGGATCAATAGTGGTATGGGGGGCCTCGGAATATACGACTGAGGTCAACAGACAGCTTTCAGATGCAAATTGCTACAAAAAAATCCCAAATGATCCAACATGGGAATTACAGAACCAACTTTTCAAAATCCTCCAGACAGGTTTAGAAAACGGCCTCCTTGGTAAGAGAGAATATGAATACCTGCAAAACAGACACCCTAGGACACCAATCTTCTATGTACTGCCGAAAGTGCACAAAGATGAACATCAACCACCCGGGCGACCAATAGTTTCTGGTTGCGAATCGTTGCTCGAACCAATCTCAAAATTTGTAGATTTTTTCCTGAAACCGTGTATGACCTATGTGAAATCATATATAAAAGACACGACAGATTGCATTAACAAGCTTGCAACAATTCAATTTGAGGATCAGACAGATTTTATGGTGAGCATGGATGTTACATCCTTATACACTCAGATTCCTCAGGAAGAAGGGCTAGCAGTCTTGGAATTTTACCTTAACAAACGAGAGAGACCAATGAGGATACCAACAGAATTTATTCTTGAACTAGCCAGTATAGCACTTAAAAGGAACTATTTCAAGTTCAAAGAGGACTTCTATTACCAAATCAAAGGTGTAGCGATGGGGTGCCCCTTTGCCCCAGAGCTGGCTGTGTTGTACATGTCACAATATGAAGAGAAATTCATATATGAAAATAACCCTTACCAGCAGTATATCGGATGCTGGATCCGATATATCGATGACATTTTTTTAACTTGGAAAGGAACAGAAGAGCAGCTACACAAATTCCACGATTGGTTAAATAATCAAACAGAGGATATCAAACTAAGTTTAAACTACTCACGCAGTAAACTACCGTTCTTGGATGTGGAGATCTATCCCTCTGAGGGTAACTTAAAAACAACCCTGTACAAGAAAAAGACGGATAGAAATAAATCCTTGCACTATACAAGCAACCACCCGCGAAGTCTGAAAGATAATTTACCAGTC
This sequence comes from Lissotriton helveticus, assembly GCF_964261635.1. NCBI lineage: Eukaryota > Metazoa > Chordata > Amphibia > Caudata > Salamandridae > Lissotriton > Lissotriton helveticus. The sequence continues at coordinate 1,727,370,787 of NC_136057.1, forward strand.
GGCCAATTCCTGCGAATTAGACGGAACTGTGCCTTTAAGGACGAGTTCTTCTTCCACGCAAACAAGCTAAAAGACAACTTGCTTTTAAGGGGTTACCCTAAAAAGTTGCTAAAAAGAGCAATAAAAAGAGCCTGGTGGACCCCCCGTGAGACATTACTGCAATCCAACCAGAAAACACCACAGGACAGGATAGTCTGTGTTTCCACCTATTGCCCAACACCAAATTGGCTCAAGAAACAGATCAGAAATAACTGGCATCTAGTACAAGGACTAGACAAAAAACTAACAGACGTCCCACTTTTTGCCTTCAGAAAGGACAAAAGTATAGGTAACCAAATCGTGCGGGCAGCTATGCCCAAAGAACGCATGCCAACATTGCGGGATTTTGTCAACTTACCCCCTGTGAAAGGCCACCATAAATGTGGAAATTGTGCTTGCTGTAACTCCACAATCGAAGGAGACCTGTTCAGTCATAAAGGTGTTTTTTGGAGACATGAAACCTTTACAAATTGTAAATCGAAATATGTAATTTACGCAATCCAGTGTCCATGCCAAAAAGTATACATTGGTAAAACATCACAAGAAATTCGTTATCGGATATCCCAACATAAATCCAGAATCAGAAGACATGTACAAACCGCCCCTCTTGTAAATCACTGGCATTCACAGTCTCACACAGAGCAACAATTACAATGGACTGTAATCTCGAAAGTAGAACGTGATGCTAGAGGCGGTGACCTGGAGATCAAACTATCTAAACAAGAAGCAATGCTAATCATTAAATTCAATACAGCCACAGAAGGATTGAATGAACTGTCTGAGATTTTCAATCTCTAATTTTTATTTCTCAGGAAAACGGACAAAATTACGTCTTTATTATGAATATTACAGCGCTCTGGCCCCACTCGTTGTGACACAACTCGGAAATTGCTCTACCATCTGTATATTTGCATCACAAACACACTAAGAAGATTCGAACTCATGAATTTCGATTACAGAGTTCACTGCTCCTTCCATAAATCACAAGACGGCATAACGCGATTGCGCAGCAAGGCTGAAACTACTCGACAGAACTACAAATCCCAGAAGCCCTGAAGCAAGTGATCACGCGATATCAACACGAGACCTGCCGAAGACGAGCACAACAGGAAAACGCCAAGCGGAGAGACACGAGAAGCCTCCTTCCAGGTAAATTAAATTAAATATGCCCCAAACTAACGAGCGATACCACAACAGATGGTAGAGGACTACCGCATAATCACAGTAGACATCAGCAGGGCAGAACCTTTTTTACAACATACGGCGGCCCTAGCACACGCTAGCAAATGAACATAGACTACGCATGTACTTAGGAACCTGCAGTAGGAGCTGAACAAACACCGTTTTCTTTGAATCTTTTTGTAGATCGTGCATTCAAAGCGACGAGAGCACTGGTATACCTAAAGAAAAGAAAGTGCTAAGGTATGAAACCTTTTAATTTCACCATTGCGTGCAAACTCGCCAGATGGAGCAAATGAGTAATTAGACGTACTTTTTGGGTCTGCAGACATACAGCAAGTCCAGCCCAGCTGAGAACTGAATCCCCAAGAGAGACAAGCTGCCTACAGCCATAAGTAAGGACCTTCATTCATAATCTTTTCTGACACTGCTTCTAAGATCTGTTTTACAAAATACACAAAAAACACTTACAGGGGTCATTATCATTATTATTTTCAGAGAATGACTGCCACTATGCACATCACCGTATATGTGGGAACTAGCTAAAGGTAAGAGAGCCAACGCTCCCGGCTGGGAGTTGGTTGTGGACATATTGAGTCTCATGACATTTAAATAAGACAGAGTTCTTTCTTTATTTTTTCAGAACCATCAGAGGTCCTGAAGAGAGTTCCTCACACTGGGAACTCGAAACGCGTCGACCAGCATTGTGTTAGGCCAATCATTGAATATAGAGAACAACTTATTTTTGAAAATATTGATTCATCTTTTGGATGGCCTATTGTGTAAAATTATAAATTGAATTCTAAATGCTTTGCCCTTCTGTTTTTTGACACTTTGTTTGTGAACACCTTTTTCAACTCCACCTTTCATGTTTGCCCTTCTTTAATCACTGTATTCCTGACCATAGAAAATTGTATATATGAGTATGAATGTTGAAGTTCATGTATGAGTGTAAGAATGTTCCAATTTTAGCAAATACACAAAACTTCTTTCCCTTGTGTTCCCCTTGTCTCTCCTGTGAATCTAACACGTCAAGTTCTTTTTGATAGAAATAGTAATTGATTTTTGAATAACTTTTGGAAAAATAAAATGATTAACTCAAACAAATGTGATTGTTCTGATGAAAGAGTTTAATTCTTTTTCGTCATGCTGATGCTTTGAGAAACAATATTGCAGTACTGGCAAATTGTGGTTGTTTATGATATATAAGGCTTGGCCTTACTGCAGAGAAGCCAAACCCTTACTTTGGTTTTCGCGATGTAATTAAGGGCATGGCTTAAGAACACGTAAACTGAAAATCTTTGCTTAGCATAGTGTGCCGCCTACTGGCTTTTTCCTGCTTCTATCATTGCATCCAGATATATAATACAACAAGTAACATTACACTTACAACAAGCCAAGACTATTGGCTTTGTCAATGATTGTTAGTTGCATAAGAGAAATAACCAACAACTACGGCTTTTTGGTATATAATAAAAAACTGCTTCCGTTCTGAAATGATGAGACTGTGAAAGAGCTATAACTAGTCTTTGAAGTTACTTCAAAGGCAGGGAAGGGGGGCCCTGTTGCAGAGTAAAGATTTTCAATAACTGACGCATTCTCAGGGATGCGCCAGTTATTGTACTTCATGGCTCCATCACCATGGATGCGTCGCGTTTACAATGCGGTGCACCATGGGGCAAAAACGACAGATGCGTGACGCATCTGGGCCGTAAAGGCGGCGCAGTGCCGGAGTTGCGTCGCAAGCACAACGCAGCTCCAGCAAGGCTCTGGGGTCCCCTATCTCTCAAATGCTGCGTCAAGCCTTATGCCTGCTTCAAGCAGGCGCAGAGTTTTGATGCAGCATGGGCTCAAAAGTGACATTTCACTCAGCCACTTTTAGGAGGCGTTCCTGCGCCTAAACGCCCCCCCCACCCTTGCGCAGGAACGCCTACTTCTGACGCAGGGCTTTACAACGTGACGCATTTCCCAGATGCGTCACGTTGTAAATACCCCGCAGCAAGGCGCTGGTTTTGCGCCGCCGCTGCATCACAAAAGTGACGCAACGGTGGCATAAAAGAGGCGCAAAGGGATTGTAAATCTGCCCCTTATTGTTTTCACCCCTAGGGTGAGGGCACAAATGGAGAGCCCGATAGGGCACCTGCTTTTTACAACTGCCGGTGCTGAGACCTGGCCCACTTAAAGCCCTGTCCTTAGGGTACCCCTGCAGGGCAGGTGGATTTCCAAGAGTGAGGGATGTACAGGGGCAGACGGTAACGTTGCCTTGACCTGCTTCTGCAGTGGTTAATGTGCTCCTGAGGAGCACCGGCGCTCATTTGAGGACCTGAGAGTTATTTCCCATCAAACTTTGCTCCAGTGCGAGAGAGCGAAATATAAAAATGCGAGAAGTGGGAAAATGTGGGAAACACATAGGCGAGTAGAGAAAGCAGGGCTGCAAAAGAACCTTCGAGAGTGCGGCACTCTGAAGTCCTTATGTAATGTTCAATTGTAAAGCGCTCTGACACCTTCGGGTAAAGTTCGCGCTATAGAACAAAAAACATTAATAAATAAAGAGGGTGTTGGAAAGGAGAGGCATTAGATGAAGTAAAGACTAGGGGGTAGATTTACAAGCCCCTTGCGCCACTTTTGCGTCATTTTTCCATGTTAAAAATGACGCAAATGTGGCGCAAGTGGCTTGTAAATCTGCCCCTAGACATCCTCGGTTTACGGCAACCTTGGAATTCAGCGGCGCCGCCAGAGGGCTCCAAAGAAACACTCTGGCTCCCAGGCGCTAATTTATCATTCTTTTAAAAACACACCGAGCACTGTCGCGGCTCTGAGAGTTGTGTACCCGAGATTGCCCTGTTGCCCTGCGCTCGGAATCCTCTCATTAATCAAGAAACGTAAGCTCCCCTCCCCCTGGCTGAGGTAAGCCGCGGTCACCACAGAAACCACGCAAACACTCCCCCAGGCAACCTTGACATTTCCATGGCAGCCACTGCCTGATATGAACGTTGGTGGCAGTGCCCACGGTCAGGTTACATTCCCGCTCTCACGACAAGGCCAGGTGCAGACATGGCATGCCCTCCTCCGGTGCAGGGCTGGTAGGCCGCCGATGGGGAGGGGCAGCCACCTGAGAGGCGCGTGACGCAGGCCCCGCCTCGTGCGTCTGGAGTGTTTGCATGTGCGTGTCGCCTAAGTCTACTGTTCACCGATTACAACACGGCTCATTTACCACAGCTTGTTATCCGTGACAGCAAAAGCTTTAAGAAAACACAAAGCTTCCAGCAGATTAGGAGAGCGAGGGAAGAGGGGAAAAAAAGGTCCAGGATAATGGGTTGTGAAAATGCAGCTTCAAAGAGAGGGCGGGAGAGAGAGACAGATAGGGAGAGGCACAAAGTGAGGGAGAGGTAAAGAGAGACAGAGAGAGTTTAGTTGGAAGCTGACCGGTCAAAGCCTAGTGGGAGGAATACAGCAAAGACATGGAGCCAAAGGGCAGAGGTAACTGTGTGTGAGAGAGATAAAGAGATGTATGCAAAGGTAAAGAGTGAGAGAGGTAATGGTGACAAGTTTCTAAGGAATTGAAAAGAAACTCAAATCATAGTGCTTGGATGAGGCCACTTTTTTCTTTCAGAACACTTTCTCCAAAGTCTAGTCACCCTCTTTAGATCTGGTTCGACAAGCTCATTTGATGTTACTTAAATTGTATATAATAATAAACGTACTACGGGAATTCAAGCACATTCTCTTTATCTATTGGTCTGTTATTGAGTCATTCAAATTTTCCGCCCACCCCCTACACCATGGAGCAATGGAGTCAGACTAATTCTGCCACTAGCTAGCTTTATTGTGAGTGTCGGCATTCAAGCCTTTCACAAGGAGCACATTCACACGCACAGTAGTTCCCTTAAGTGTTAGGAACTACTATCACTATGTGTCTTTTTTAGACCCAAATATGTTTTTACTTGTAGACAATTTCTTTTTTTCATTGATGACAGCCTACTGTTTCAAAAACCATAACAAAGCAAAATAAGTATTGAGAAAGGCAATAGTTTGGCAGCCAACACCAGACCTCCTGGCTTTGCTAATGCTTGTTGCTTTTGAACATCAGTTAGTCTTTGTCAAGACTAGTTTCCCTTCCCTTCCCTTCCCTCTCACCATAGCTCAATCTCTTTGCAGATTGCCAATGCTTCCCTGGCCAAAACCATCTTCACCTCATGTGGACTTCTGCAGCTTTATGGCTTTCAATATCTCTGTAGTGCTTCCTCGATGACTTCCTGCTATGTTCAGTTTTTATGTGTACACAGCTTATTTTGAAGTCATGAAACATTTATTTCATCTTTTGAAACCACAGCAAAAAATAACATAAACAAATCCATGTTTAGAAATGTAAACACACTGTTCCACCATTCCCTTCTAAACTATGCTCTTCTTGTTTTCTTTGACTCTGCAGTGTAAGATGCTTCAGTGCTGCCTTCCCTTGTTGGCATGCACAACTTGTCAACGCTGAACTTTCACACTTATGGCCTGATTTAGAGTTGAATGTCGGGTGTTTCTTCTGCCCAGGCGCCACATCTAGAGTTCTCCGCCAAGACTGTGGTGGTTTCTCCACCTAAGTGACTGCATTTGCGGTGGGATGAGCCAGTTGTGGAGTAGGGAGCTGTGGTGGAAATTCCACCAAGGCCTGGGTTGTTTGGTAGATTTTCCACCGCCAAATGTAGGCATTGGATATGTGTTCCTAAAGTAAGCAGACATTGTGACATTGTGGGTGCCTAAGAATCTAGGGTCTAGGTTTTCACGATTATATGGATACTGAACTAATTTTGTTGTGAAAGGCCAATATCTTTTCCATGGCACTCTTTCACAAAGGAATCTCAGCCAGCCACTGTAGAGAGGAGGTTAAAACTAAGACCACCATACCCGGTAGGGTTACCTACACACAGGGCTCGAGTCGGGGTACCACGTGGGTGGATGGCGTCCCCCCACTTATTTTACCGGGTGGACGCCGTCCCCCCTGCCCAAAAGTGCCATGACGTATTCAAGAAGTACGCAACGCTTTTACTTTCATGGTACGGCAATAACAACCAAGTGTTCCATTTACATTTTGCACTTGACTTGATGTCTGCCAAGATAATGCGATGCGATGCGAAGTTGCTAGCTGCCAGGTTATATCAGGTGCCAAGTGCAGTGGAACTCCCTGTAATAACAGGAGACTACTTTCGTGATGTCACTTCCTGTCGTGACACTTCCTATGACACCACCTAACTTGGGCGTCCCCCCACTTCTTTTTAGGTCTCGCCTGTCGATGCGCATGCGCATCGAGCTTGCGAGACTATTGCGGCTTAACCACTCTTTAACTAACTTGCAAGGAATCGTGGCGATTCCTTGCAGTGCCCGTGACTTTTAAGCTCAATGCGCATGTGCATTGAGCTTAAAAGCGCGTGCACATCAGTTCCCTCAGCCGCACTCCAGGCCCCTGCTGTTTTCACACCCTCTCCCCGCTCCGCCCCCTCCCCTGCCCGCCGTGTCGCATTTCTCCTCCCCCCTCCCCTTATCTGCCTTTCCCTCCGTCTTGTTTTTTTTTTTACCCGCTCCGCCCCCTCCCCTGCCCGCCGTGTCGCATTTCTTTTCTCCTCTTTGCTCCTCCAGCAGTTCTCTGTCTCGGCTAAAGACTTCCATTTAGGGTATTTTTTTATTAAATTGAGGTTTCAAAGAAAAGCTGAAGGAGAAAGTAATGATCAAATTAGTTCGAGAGGATGTTTTCATCTTTCACATTGGCGCTTTTATAGCACTTATCTACATTAAGTATATCACTGGCACTTTCCGCTTGCGCCTGCAGCCGCCTCCTCGGCGCTGCCCGCCCGTCTTGAAGCGGTTTAGTGGCTTCATGATCACACAGGTCTGGTGCCTGTCGGACAGCCTATGGGCCACTTCCGTGTTCTGCATGAGCAGTCCCTGTCGCTTTTGCAGGCCAGCTGCTGCTGAGACGCTGACACACTCCCGCTTTCTGCTTGGCGCCACCATCCCTTCCTCGCCTTCCCCCCCTCCTTCCAGGGACGACCATCGTCTCTGGAGAGGTCATATGGGAAATTATCTTACGGTGGCTTGTTTTTACCTCTAAGAGCTATTTTCGAGGTCTTATTTCGGTAATTATTTATTACATCAGCTTGATAAGGCTCACGCCTTGGGTGACTGCCGCCCAGTCCTCATGAAATTAAAGCACGCACATTTCTCTGAATGCGAGTGCCTTGAGGATACGGAATACAAACTCCATGGCCACCGGCAATGAAGCGCGCGCACAGCAGGAATAAAGTGACTCGCTGAGCGAGGCATAGCGCAGGATAATAAATTTCACGTCTCAGGTCATGCCATGACTATTTGTCACCTGCAACGGCTGCCGTGTTTATGCGGAGCCATTCTTCCAATATAGTTACATCTGTGTTTCCCCTGTATATTGTTTCACGTCAAACGTTATTATCCAGACAACAGTAGTGCCACCGCCTTCTTTTTGTTTGTTTGTTAACTCTTTTGATTGGAAAAACAAAGAAAAAGCTCGTCATTAGGAGATACAATGCCTCGCCCCCACTAATAGTTATTTTATTATAGAACCTGACTGTCCATGACAAACGATGGTGCGGAGTTTGCTTTAATGCCACAGTCGAGCGTGTGATGTTTTGAGGAAGTGCCCGTGGGGGTGTCGGCTTTGCTGACTTCCACGAATCGGCTCTCTGTAATTGCTGATATGGTCTAATAGGCAATGGAACGCCACCGTATTTGTTGTGCTCCCTCTGAACTTGCACGACTTCCTAGAAAATGCGGTAGCCTTAACCCATTTATTCATGTTGAATGAAGAAGAGGTCCCATTGAGTACTATTCCTTGGTAAATGAAGTTACGTGTTTGAGATAATGCTCGAGTTTAGTTTGATTTATGTTGAAGCATGTCTTTCTGAAAGAATGTGAACACTATTGCAGTGCCAGAATAAAACGTATCAATTATGGAGCTTTACCGCTCACATCTTCTCTACTCCTACCCTCCGCCTCCAAGAGAGCCTCCCTTCAGATACAACCCCGTCGCATATTGTGGGTGCCTGCCTATCTCGTTCTTTGACATGGATTTTTTTAAAGGCGTTGACCATCTGCCAAGAGCCTTCTTTTCATGTCAACACTGAGTCCGTCTGCCCTTCTCGCTTTATTATGGAAGTAATCCTTCCTGTTGCTCTGATTATTTTACTGTATCTAACGATAGATTCCTACCATTCGTCACAACCCCCCCCACACACACAACACCCCCCCCACACACACAGCACCCCCCACACACACAGCACCCCCCCACACACAGCACCCCCACACACACACAACACCCCCACACACACACACACAACACCCCCACACACACACACACAACACCCCCCCCACACACACAACACCCCCACACACACACAACACCCCCACACACAACCCCACACACACAACCCTCACACACACACACACAACCCCACACACACAACCACACACACAACCCCAAACACACAACCCCAAACACAACACAACACACACACAACCCCAAACACAACACACACACACACAACCCCGAACACAACACACACACACACACAACCCCAAACACAACACACCCGCTCCGCCCCCTCCCCTGCCCGCCGTGTCGCATTTCTTTTCTCCTCTTTGCTCCTCCAGCAGTTCTCTGTCACCTTTCCTTCTCTCCTCCCTTGTCCACCTTTTCATTGTTTTTGCCCACCTCTCCTCCAGTTGAACTCTGTCACTAGCTCCTTTCAGCCCCTTCTCATTCCAGTGTTTTCGGGTCCCATCTCATGCTTGTTATAAAGGGGCTGCCAAAATGCGGACACTCCTCAACCCTCTGCTTCACATGACACTCTGCGGCTCTCCTGGGACAATAAACCACTCCAGAACAAACATGGAGTTGTCATACGCGGCCATCTATCTCAATTAAAGGCCACATAGCTTCTCTAACCTCCAGGAAAATCTAGCCCTGCTATTTAATTTTGGTGCGGGATTACTGTGTAAAGAAGGTTTGCATAACGTCTCATCTGACTAACTAGTGCTTTAGTTTAGCATTGTATGTGTTTTCATAGGCTTGTGTGTATGTCCTTTAATGCATGTGCATGCTTGTCTTTTTCTGTTCAGTTCCCGTGTCAGTGTGTGCTTACCTGGATTTCCGTTTGTCTAATTTATGTGGCCTTTGTCAACGAGGCAATCCGCTACTCTGTCCAACGTTTATGAAGACCAGACACTCAACCACGCAATGCCACTCACACACACAACGCCACTCACACACACAACGCCACTCACACACGCAACGCCACTCACCCACGCAACGCCACTCAACCACGCAACGCCACTCACCCACGCAACGCCACTCACACACGCAACGCCACTCACACACGCAACGCCACTCACACACGCAACGCCACTCACACAAACAACGCCACTCACACAAACAACGCCACTCATCCACGCAACGCCACTCATCCACGCAACGCCACTCATCCACGCAACGCCACTCATCCACGCAACGCCACTCATCCATTTGCAAAACGAAAAATGTTAAACTCTTCTATTGCGAGACCTATTGCATTTTCAATGCTTGTTTAAGGACTTGTGTCCTGCCTTCACACATTGGCAGGGAGTCGAAGGAGTTGTGGCTGGTGGGACAGGGACAGCTAATATGTGCCTAACTTTGAATGGGATGAACATGAGGCCTGAGGGACGGGTGGAAAATCCCCGGGTGTCAGGGCGGATACTCCAGTACCGCCCTCCTCTGGATCAGGCTCGTAGTCTCCTCGTCGCTGTCGCTTGCTCACATCCTCCCTGTTCACAGTGCGTCAGAGTTGGCACCTGTTGTTGCTACTTCCTGTCATAGGGGTGGGGAGGAGCGGCGCGATGCAGTCCTGAAGGGGTTGTTGGACTAGATGTCAACGTGCTCAGTATTAAAGTGTGTACCCATGCACGTTCCCCCTGCGCAAATAATGTAACTGCCGATATCAGTGGCGAGGATGAGGGGGGGGGGGTGTTTAGCACTCTACCCGGGTTCCCTTGGAAACGAGAGCCCGCCCCTTGCGCCAGGTGTGCAGACCTGTCCTTTTAAGGGAATCATATCCAGTGTGTGTCGGGCAAGAAGTAAGGGTGAGGCACGCTGGGAACGGAGCTCTCCACTCTCACCCCCCCCCCTTCCTTGTTGCCCTCCCCCTCGTCCCACGCCTCTGTTCTGAGCTGAGTCATCTCTTTTCATTTCCATTGTCCCTGAAGGCGGGGACAGGTTACCTGGGTACAGTTTCTTTGTTTTCACTCTCGCGTTTGTCCCGTTGTACCCACGGCCCCATTACAGGCCCTTAGCGTCGCGACACTATCTGCACACGTTCAAAGGTTCGCCCGGCGGGACCCCTGGGGGCCCCTCAGGCACTTACATCTCATCTGGTAGCCTCAAACCAAGCCCCGCCGCCGGAGTCCTCACAGCCGCTCTGATACTATCACCACTCACATTCCGCAAAGGTATCTGCACTCACTCACGCTTCCTCTGTACTCTCGCATACATAGACCCCATGCAGTATCGTCACAGAAAGCCCCTGGCACCCTCGTAGCGCCTTGATACCCTCACCACTCACATGCCCGCTAGCATTCTCTCTCACAGTTCCTCTAGCTCCCTCATGCACCATATTCCATCTGTTATCCTAACGAAAGCCCCTCACAGCCACCCTAGGTACCCTCACCACTCACATTCCGTCTAGTATCCGCCCTCACGGTTCCTATAGCACCCTCACACACTTACATACCATCTGTTAGACTCGCCCTCAGCCCTCTGGTAACCTCACCCACTCCCAGCCCGCAAGCATATCCATGCAAAGTCCCCTTGGCAAGGTGACGAGAACAGCTCTTCTGGCACCTCACACATCCCCATCCCATCTAGTATGATCTCACACAGTTCTTGTGGCACCACACACACACACACACACACACACACACACACAGCCGCAAGGCTCATAGTCTCTTTTGGTTTCCCCTAAAAAGGCAATTGTGTTTAGAGCCGTGCAAAAAATGAATGCGTCCTATTTCATTTCTTGCTTTAGTAATAAAACATGCTGGCACTTCAAGGTTTCAATTCTGAATAGTATTTTGGCCTCATTTCTTTTATGTGGCCTCAAGCGATACGTGTGTTACTCTACAGAACAACCTAATAATTCACCTTATAAACTATCTATCCAATAAACAGACACGTTTCTCGATGTCTGAGAGAAATTAAACAGACATTTCTGAACAGTTAAATCACCTTGAGGTGTACAGACCGCACTTTGGCCAGGATACTTGCACATAATGAATCATTCAGGATATATTCGTGGCAGTCACCATTCAGGAATTAGTACGAAGAACAAACAACATAAGTGATTCGATGGAACACTTGAGTTATTTATAAGTGTCACCATTCCCCTGGGTAGCAGGCTATTCCCTCATGTTTTGCATACTGTGCCCTTACAAAGAGGAGCCAGTCATATGCAGATCAGCCTTGGTCCAGTCACCAAAAGCCGTAGTCAATCTGAACTGCTAGGCCACGTTTCTGCTGAGCAGGAACACAAACAACCCCTGCCAACGGTGCACTGGAATATAAACAACCACTGCCAGTGGTGCACAAGAATATAAATAACCTCTGCCAGTGGTTCACAGGAATATAAACAACCCCTGCCAGTGGTGCACTGGAATATAAACAACCAGTGCCAGTGGTGCACAAGAATATAAATAACCCCTGCCAGTGGTGCACAGGAATATAAACAACCCCTGCCAGTGGTGCACTGGAATATAAACAACCCCTGCCAGTGGTGCACTGGAATATAAACAACCCCTGCCAGTGATGCACAAGAATATAAACAACCCCTGCCAGTGGTGCACAAGAATATAAATAACCCCTGCCAGTGGTGCAAAGGAATATAAACAACCCCTGCCAGCGGTGCACTGGAATATAAACAGCCCTTGTCAGTGGTGCACAGGAATATAAACAACACCTGCCAGTGGTGCACAGGAATATATGAAACCCCTGCCAGAGGTGCACTGCAATAGAAACAACCCCTGCCAGCGGTGCATAGGAATATCAACAACCCCCTGCCAGTGATGCACAGGAATATAAATAACCCCTGCCAGTGGTGCACAGGAATACAGAAAACCCTGCCAGCGGTGCACAGGAATATAAACAACCCCGGTCAGTGGTGCACATGAATATAAACAACCCCTGGCAGAGGTGCACAGGAATATAAACAACCCCTGGCAGTGGTGCACAGGAATATAAACAACACCTGACAGTGGTGCACATGAATATAAACGACAGCTGACAGTGGTGCACAGGAATATAAACAACCCCTGCCAGTGGTGCACAGGAATATAAACAACCCCTGCCAGTGGTGTACAGGAATATAAATAGCCCCTGCTAGTGGTGCACAGGAATACAAACAACCTGTGCCAGCGGTGCACAGGAATTTAAACAACCCCTGGCAGCGGTGCACAGGAAAATAAACAACCCCTGCCAGCGGTGCACAGGAATATAAATAACCCCTGTCAGTGGTGCACATGAATATAAACAACCCCTGCCAGCGGTGCACAGGAATATAAATAACCCCTGCCAGTGGTGCACAGGAATATAAACAACCCCTGCCAGTGGTGCACTGGAATATAAACAACCCCTGCCAGTGGTGCACAAGAATATAAATAACCCCTGCCAGTGGTGCACAGGAATATAAACAACCTCTGCCAGCAGTGCACTGGAATATAAACAACCCTTGTCAGTGGTGCACAGGAATATAAACAACACCTGCCAGTGGTGCACAGAAATATATGAAACCCCTGCCAGAGGTGCACTGCAATAGAAACAACCCCTGCCAGGGTGCACAGGAATATCAACAACCCCTGCCAGTGGTGCACAGGAATATAAATAACCCCTGCCAGTGGTGCACAGGAATACAGAAAAACCCTGCCAGCGGTGCACAGGAATATAAACAAGCATTTACAATGCAATGGTTTTGCCTTTGTTAAAGTTCGAGCTATTGGCATTGCTCTTGACACTCTGAAGCTCCACTCTGAAGCTCCACTCTGAAGCTCCACTCTGAAGCTCCACTCTGAAGCTCCACTCTGAAGCTCCACTCTGCACTCTGAAGCTCCACTCTGCACTCTGAAGCTGCACTCTGAAGCTCCACTCTGCACTCTGAAGCTGCACTCTGAAGCTCCACTCTGAAGCTCCACTCTGAAGCTCCACTCTGAAGCTCCACTCTGAAGCTCCACTCTGCACTCTGAATCTGCACTCTGAAGCTCCACTCTGCACTCTGAAGCTCCACTCTGCACTCTGAAGCTCCACTCTGCACTCTGAAGCTCCACTCTGAAGCTCCACTCTGAAGCTCCACTCTGAAGCTCCACTCTGAAGCTTCCACCATCATGGTATCATTAACCAGTGGACCGGAAGCATGCATGGCTCCTGCCCCTGGCAGAGCCGTGGCACCCCGTCTTTGCCTTAGCTCACCTCCAAAAAACAACCCCAACACACTTTGGATGCAACTGTCCAATCAATATCCACTGCCTTAATGCCAATCGCCAAGGAGGCCCGGCCCTGGGAGACAACCCCTTATGAAACCTCTTGCCTTACTCTCCTCTCCTCCTGAAGGCCAGGGCAATAGAAACAGAGGGGTAAACCAACCGTCTCCACCTACGGTGGCCCCATGTGTTCAGCTACCATCCTAGCAGGTGAGCAACACTAGGATGCTGTACACTCTGTCGCCCTGCGTGTGACGTTGCCAGCTGCATCTATACCGGTCTTTAAATGATACGCTGCACCTTCCCCACAATAAAAAATATACACACATATATAGTTTGACAAGCATACGGGGCCTTCAAAGGGGACGTGCAGTGAAGGGAAGAAAGTAAACAGTTTTGTTTACCTTCTCCTGCATCAGTGACAATCACCACAAATAGACATTCTAAAATATTGCTGTTTGATGACGTCTGCTTGGGTTTTTGCGGCATATTGTGACAACACTGATTGTACTGACCCATATAAAAGCCAACAAATCTCTTTAATACCTTGATATACAGGGTTGGCTACCTGTCTTAGGGACTACCACTGCATTATGCTCGCAGGAAGTAGGTGGGGAAATGAGGCATGAGAAATGTGTATGGTAGGCAATGAAGAAAACCCCATCTACAAATGCACAGTCCTTTTCCTTTGTTCCAGTGGTTGGACATTGTCTGGTGCCGCCTCACAGCTCTGCTCTTTATAACACAGACACATCACGTTAGACAAAGCAGGTCTCACTTTCAATCAGCTGTTTTTTCGCCAACATCTGGGAATGGCCTCCAGAGTCGTTAACCAAAGTTTGTATTGCCTGCAGCGTCGAAAATGGTCTAGAAAGATGGTTTTAGAAAAAGGCACATCGCCACTGAGTGGCTGTCAGAACCTGGTGAGCCTGGTAGAACATGGTGGGGTCAATGCGGTTCCCAGTAAACCAAAGTCACAACTGGTCCTAACCGGTACTGCCTTGGCTGCACAAGTAGAGGGGTGGAATAATCTGCAGGAATTCAATATGGACGCCTGCGCTCATGCATTCAGCTCCCAACAAGCAAACAGCACTTAACCCGGGACATAGGGCAGCAACGAGCCAGGTCACTGCCCTCTGTCCTTGGGACAGACAGAGAGCCGCCTGCACTTGGAAAGCCCTTCCAACCTACTGGGAACAAGAGCGAGTGGTCTTAGGTTACGAATGTTCTTAGGTCTGACAAAGAACGTATAATGCAAGCCTTTGCCTACTTGAGACACGATGCTCTATTAGAGACGGGCCCATGTGGAACAGCAGGGCTGAAAGAGGCACGCCAAGCGCGTGAGCTTACCCCATGGTCCTGCCTTCGGAAGCAGCCGGACCAGCTTGCAGCTCTGCCCAACTTTCTTTTCCTGAAGTCTCGAAGAGCCGCTGCGAGCGAAGTGAAAGCGAGTCACTTCCTGAAACAGCACGCCCGCCTCCGCGAGCTCCGAAGGGGTGGCCTCTGCCTGTCGTGACATCAAGGCAGACAGGGCGCACCTCGCCGCTGCCGAGGCTGCCTCATGGTGGGAGGCCGTCTTAAAGGAACATTGTCATTTCCACCGAGGTCAGTATCTGCAGGAACACACTGATGCTTCAGTATGAAGAAAGAAACCTTTGTTTAATTTCCCACACCAGGAAACAAGCGGGAGGGGGAGCAAGGGAGGTGCCGGCAATGCCGGAACAGAATCGGGGGCGTTCCCGGCGTCGCGTGACGTCGGCAAAAGCCAAAGAATGTCGGGAACGCCCCCGTGTCTGGTCCGGCATTGACGGACAGGCCCCTCGTCCAATGGCAAGGCTCCATTTACGGAGCCAGCCAATGAATGAGGAGGGCCGACCCAAAGCACACTACAATTCTCATCAGGTTTTCGCCTGCGCGAAAAAGATGCGCAGAGCGCATCTTTTGGCGAGGCAAAACCTAACAACACCTGACAGTGGTGCACAGGAATATAAACGACACCTGACAGTGGTGCACATGAATATAAACAACCCCTGTCTGTGGTGTACAGGAATATAAACAACCCCTGCCAGCGGTGCACAGGAATATAAACAACCCCTGCCAGTGGTGCACAGGAATATAAACAACCCCTGTCAGTGGTGCACATGAATATAAACAACCCCTGTCTGTGGTGTACAGGAATATAAACAACCCCTGCCAGCGGTGCACAGGAATATAAACAAACCCTGCCAGTGGTGCACTGGAATATAAACAACCCCAGACAGTGGGGCACATGAATATAAACAACCCCTGCCAGCGGGCCACAGGAATATAAACAACACCTGTCAGTGGTGCACAGGAATATAAACAACCCCTGCCAGCAGTACACAGGAATATAAACAACCCCTGCCAGCGGTACACAGGAATATAAACAACCCCTGCCAGTGGTGCACTGGAATATAAACAACCCCTGCCAGTGGTGCACTGGAATATAAACAACCCCTGCCAGTGGTGCACAAGAATATAAACAACCCCTGCCAGTGGTGCACAAGAATATAAATAACCCCTGCCAGTGGTGCAAAGGAATATAAACAACTCCTGCCAGCGGTGCACTGGAATATAAACAGCCCTTGTCAGTGGTGCACAGGAATATAAACAACACCTGCCAGTGGTGCACAGGAATATATGAAACCCCTGCCAGAGGTGCACTGCAATAGAAACAACCCCTGCCAGCGGTGCACAGGAATATCAACAACCCCCTGCCAGTGATGCACAGGAATATAAATAACCCCTGCCAGTGGTGCACAGGAATACAGAAAACCCTGCCAGTGGTGCACAGGAATATAAACAACCCCGGTCAGTGGTGCACATGAATATAAACAACCCCTGGCAGAGGTGCACAGGAATATAAACAACCCCTGGCAGTGGTGCACAGGAATATAAACAACACCTGACAGTGGTGCACATGAATATAAACGACACCTGACAGTGGTGCACAGGAATATAAACAACCCCTGCCAGTGGTGCACAGGAATATAAACAACCCCTGCCAGTGGTGTACAGGAATATAAATAGCCCCTGCTAGTGGTGCACAGGAATACAAACAACCCGTGCCAGCGGTGCACAGGAATTTAAACAACCCCTGGCAGCGGTGCACAGGAAAATAAACAACCCCTGCCAGCGGTGCACAGGAATATAAATAACCCCTGTCAGTGGTGCACATGAATATAAACAACCCCTGCCAGCGGTGCACAGGAATATAAATAACCCCTGCCAGTGGTGCACAGGAATATAAAACACCCCTGCCAGTGGTGCACTGGAATATAAACAACCCCTGCCAGTGGTGCACAAGAATATAAATAACCCCTGCCAGTGGTGCACAGGAATATAAACAATCCCTGCCAGCGGTGCACTGGTGTATAAACAACCCTTGTCAGTGGTGCACAGAAATATATGAAACCCCTGCCAGAGGTGCACTGCAATAGAAACAACCCCTGCCAGGGTGCACAGGAATATCAACAACCCCTGCCAGTGGTGCACAGGAATATAAATAACCCCTGCCAGTGGTGCACAGGAATACAGAAAAACCCTGCCAGCGGTGCACAGGAATATAAACAACACCTGACAGTGGTGCACAGGAATATAAACGACACCTGACAGTGGTGCACAGGAATATAAACAACCCCTGTCTGTGGTGTACAGGAATATAAACAACCCCTGCCAGCGGTGCACAGGAATATAAACAACCCCTGCCAGTGGTGCACAGGAATATAAACAACCCCTGTCAGTGGTGCACATGAATATAAACAACCCCTGTCTGTGGTGTACAGGAATATAAACAACCCCTGCCAGCGGTGCACAGGAATATAAATACACCCTGCCAGTGGTGCACTGGAATATAAACAACCCCGGTCAGTGGGGCACATGAATATAAACAACCCCTGCCAGCGGGCCACAGGAATATAAACAACACCTGTCAGTGGTGCACAGGAATATAAACAACCCCTGCCAGCATTACACAGGAATATAAACAACCCCTGCCAGCGGTACACAGGAATATAAACAACCCCTGCCAGTGGTGCACAGGAATACAGAAAACCCCTGCCAGCGGTGCACAGGAATATAAACAACCCCTGGCAGTGCTGAAGCAAGGTTCTCCTGGGCTATGATGCAAACAAGGAAAAGCCCCTCCTCCCCCTGGTTTGGTACACTTGGGATGCAGTGCACCCTTCATACCTCCAGACCCCAGTGCAAATTCACCTGCTGCATGGTTAATAGTTAATCACGGCAAAATAGCACAGTCCAACCTTCAAATGCAAGCCCTTTTCCCTGCTGAGCAGGAGTTTAAAAACCCAGACCAACCATATGCACTTCAATGAAGGACAGACTGGGTCTGGTGGTGCTGGCACTAGGGGTACGGGACGTGCTGCAGCGTGTCCATAAAACTTGAAATGGTATAGGTGGGGAATGAACTATGAAGGGCCCATTCAAATGTTTTCTTCTGGAAGCATTTGTTGTGTTTTCAAAATTACACTAACACATCTACTATGCACCCCCACTCTAAAAGTTGTTCCAGCCCTCTGATTGGGTCCCTCTGACACAGTGAGCTACAGGACCCTTGCCTGGGAATGCTCGCGAATACCTGTGTCACTTGGGGTAACTTACAAGCACAGAAACAATATTTTATTCATAGAATGTTTGCCTCAATCATAATCACTAGGGCGGTTCTGAGTAGCATTACATTAGATTACTCTTCACCTCAGCATTACACTACTGACAGGAACCAAACAAATGCAAATCAATCTTGGCTTTTATCCCCAGGAAACATTTTGTTCCAAAAACTTGACTAGGTTCCCTCTAAACCGGCACTGAAGCAACACAAGGCCATTTTCAGAATTCTTTGGCCTCCTGATTGAGGGGCCAGGCAGAGCTGCTCTTTTACAGCAATCTGCAGGGCTTAAGTCAGGCATACCGATGCCACTCCAAGTGAAGTAACAAGAGCAGAACATGTGATTAATGGAATGCTTTAATGAATCCTAACGAGTGGCACTGCTCCTTGTAGCATGCCATGACCTGTTTTTGATTCCTTCGCCATGTCAGCGAAGGCTCAGACATGCAAATAACTCTGTTTCACCACAAAAGGGACGGTCAAGCTAGAAATGCTAGACTGTGCCTACCTTAAACAGATAAGCGGTACAAAAGGGGGTGGTGGTGGACGGAGCATCTGAACCAATCAAACACTCACACCCAGTCAACAGATCTGGGTTTAATCCATCACCGTTCTTTAGCCCACTCTGCCACCCCAGTTCAGACATGGCCATATGCAAATCAGTCTGACCCTGTGCCTCATGGGAACAGTCCAGCCCGAACTGCCAAGCCATGCCTTCCCTGGACTGGAAACAAGCTTCCGAGGACCGGTTTCTGGCATTACAGCCATCTTCAGCCCGGCTTGCTTGAATCTAGTGGCAAAGTGAGCAAGGGACTCACGTCTGAGCATACCCTGCCAACTTATGGTGAACAAAGCGGTACAAAAGAGGGTGGTGATGGACTTAAACAGATACACAGGCAATCACAGGCCAGTTTCAGACTTATCGTGCCTCATCAGTAGGTTCCAGTTGAGCACCTCTGGCACAGACGGCTGTGGGACCCACTCACTGACTTACGGCCCTACATTTGCCCTAGGAACAGACAGAAAACATTTTTTTTCATTATACATGACTAGTTCCCCTCAATCAGAGACAAAGGTCAGACCTTATTAAACTTCTCTTCCACCTTCCAAAGAGTTGACCAACACCGAACTGTGGCTGCTAGTATCAGTGGAAATCCACTAGAATCATTCATGTGTCTACCATAGAACAGAGCCCACCAGTTTGAGCTTGTTTCCTAACTTGACTACAGAGTCTCACGAAAATGGTTCAGTGACATACACCTTGATGGCTTTGAACGCTAGCTTTCACCGAATGCCAAGTCATTTTGATTCAACCTGGACACCAACCTCACCCATCATGGAACACATTGTCAAAACACAACAATGGTCTGGTACCAGATCACTTATAAAGAAAATCAAACCATTTCGTCCAGAAAGCGACTTCAGAACTTCTGCTCAAGCTCTCAAACTCTTGCATGTGGATGGTGGCAATTTAGTAGTCCATGGGCTGCCTGACTCCACACTGGCACCCCTTAGGTGCATCCTACATACTGCAGACCGTTTCATCCATCGATGGAGTCTGTTGCATGGGCTCCTGGGACCAGGAAGAGAAGAGGAGGCACAATGTGACGCAGGAAGCGACCAGCCGCTTCAGGTAGTTTTTTTTGTATTTTTAATACACTATTACTAACCCACCCCAACCACTCCCATGTTCCCTCCACTTGCCCCACCACCCTTTATTTTTGGCAGCCGCCACTGATAGCAGGGGCAATGGGTGACACAAGCAGCCGTGGCCTCCTGAGAAGGGCCCTGGGAATTACTTTATTTACAAATTAAGCACTGCATGTACCATCTACTCCTGTCACCTATTCCCTTTCTCAACATCCCCTGAGGCCTCCATAAGGAGGTTAGCAGCTCTGCATAAAAACCCTGAATAAATATATATAAAATAAGAAAGATGTGCTATTTGCTGAGATAAATAAGGGTGATAGACAACATCTTTCTTCAGAGCCTATACCTACATGAGGCCACGCATGCACTTGTTTCAATCGCCGAGAAAGAGTATGGACGAATGGACCCGCTTTGCTATCAAGACTCCTGCGGGGGAACATCCTTTACAACGCAACTTTTACAACGACTTGCGCTGGGGGGCGCTCTAGGATAGGGAATAGTTTCCAACACCTTCCCTACTATCCACGGGGACTGGAATTGGAATAGTAAATTAAACTATTCACTATCCAGCGCCCCCCAACGCAAGTCATTGTAACGACTTGCGTTGTAAAACCTGCGCCGTAAAGGCATGCGTTGTAATAGCATGCGTTGTAACGTCATACATCCCTCCTGCGTGATCAGAATTTAGCTGGATTGGGAATGGGCACAAAGGACCCACAATACTGGACTGACTGTTGCAGCTATGCTATGCTGCTCCTGTTAGACAGATTTGGACTAACTAATATCTACATATAGGAGTCTCACCCAAGTCCAAGTGATGGCTAACTAGCTGGCCACCCACTCCTTTGTTTATCATTTTTTAAATTTTATTTATAAAGTTTTATATAGAGCGAACTAGACCCCAGAGGGTATCGGAGCGCTTTACATTTAGGAGATTACCTTCAGGTTGTATGGATGCCATTTTTGTACTCAACTGTAATTTTCTATTGACTTTAATATTAGAATGTATGTCTTGAATAATACATATAGTTTTACCTAGGAGTTAGTATTACACTTCCTAAGGCCCTACACACATTGGTTGTTTAGAGCTTCACCTGCTAGCCAATGGTGCTTTATTGACTTTGCGTTATTTATTCTAACAGATTAAAAATGTCGCACACCATGTCTGTGTCCTTGTTATTCGCCACACTTGGCATTATCACATGGTTTGGATAAATGAGGTAAAATGTCCAATTTATTACTGCCAGGCAATAATCAAATATGGGCGTTCCTAAATTTTGTCATTTGGACTTTTGTTGACTACTTCCTCTAAGAGTAAGAAACTCCAGCACACTGGATTAATCTGTGATGCTCATTTCACTGCTGGACTCTATAACACCATGGACGGTATTTACTTCTATTTCCTTTAACGTACACCTTCCACAATGGAGGTTTTGGCATATTCATCTTATAGTTTCTGGCAGCATGCATGCATAAGCTTGTTTACTTCTATAAAACAACGTAAAAGCATTACAGAGTTCAACTTTCGATGGCTTAACGTTTAAATAATCGTCCTCGTACAACAGTGAGTTCATCCACTCACTTTTCATGAAAGTGTACGCCAGGGTCTGCTGTTATTTTCTGTCGACCTCTATGGGTTCTCAATATGATTTCTTATAGGATCTGGGTTTAATGTACTACCATGCAGTGGTAGCAAATTAAAGCAAAAACATAGGATGGAGCCACCAGGAGTGGACGGAGAGAGCCATACTTGTAGTCAGTCCTTGAGCAGTTCAAAGTAAGTAGTCCCATATAGGCAATATGATACACCCAAACAGCCAATAGCACTACGTGAGAGGTGTACTGGGTGAGCCAAGACGTGATTGACAAAGTCTCCAGACAATGGCTGAAAGAAGCTAGTTAGTGATAGCCTACAGATGAAAGTGGCGGACCCAAGACCACACTAGGTAAATAAATGGCAATGGGTCTGCTGGACAGCTGTGCTGTCAAAACCTAAACCTATAAAGGATTATTACCAAAATTGGTAAGGACATTTTTACATATTTTTTTAATTTGCTGATTTATGTATTTTACACATTTTACATGTTTGTCCACCAATGGGGCTTTGTCTACCATGGTCTTGGGTATTTTTCTCTCTATATTATAAATGTTGTTGGGATACCAGACCAAGCAAAGTGGGCACATTATAATTAAGGCTCCCTGTTTACCGTTTTTACGGACTTTTACAGATAAATACAGACTGATAACAATGTGTTTTCTGTCTGCATTTATTTTTAA